>NC_142435.1:114885151-115188181 GCF_059453495.1 Arachis ipaensis | reverse complement strand
CCTCCATGAGGGAATTCCGTTCATTCCTTGGTCATGCAGGTTTCTACCAGAGATTTATCAAGGACTTCAGTAAGGTAGCATTGCCTTTATCCAGACTGTTGCAGAAAGATGTTGAGTTCGAGCTGAGTGAGGACTGCATGAATGCGTTTGATAAGCTGAAGATCGCCTTGACTCAAGCTCCGATTGTGAGAGGTCCAGACTGGAGCCAGCCTTTTGAGATTATGTGTGATGCCTCCAACCATGCAGTGGGAGCGGCGCTGGCTCAGCGCGAAAGTAAGGATCCTTTTGTGATAGCTTATGCTTCTAAGACCTTAGACGCTGCTCAGTCTAATTACACTACCACTGAAAAAGAGCTTTTGGCTATTATTTTTTCTCTGGATAAATTCTGAGCCTACTTACTTGGTACTAAGGTGGTAGTATACTCAGACCATGCAGCTCTAAAATATTTATTTGCTAAAAAAGAGTCCAAACCAAGGCTAATACGTTGGATATTACTGCTGCAAGAATTTGATTTAGAAATTAAGGATAAGAGTTGTTCCCAGAATTTAGTGGCAGACCACTTGAGTCACCTTGAGCACATTAAGGATGACTCTACTCCTATCAATGATGCTTTTCCATTTGATAGCTTGCACGCAATATCTGAACTAGTTCTTTGGTATGCACCTATAGCTAACTATTTAGTCAGTCATACCTTCCCTCCCAATTTTACTAAGCATCAAAGGGATAAGCTGAAAAGTGAGTCCAAATATTATATATGGGATGATCCATATTTATGAAGGTATGGTGCTGACCAGGTAATTAGAAGGTGTGTGCCTCAATCAGAATTTCAGTCAATTTTAGAGGCCTGCCACTCCTCTGAGAGTGGTGGACATTTTGGCCCTCAAAGAACAGCTAAAAAATTTTTAGACTGTGGATTCTGGTGGCCCACTCTTTTTAAAGATGCTACTGCCTTCTGTAAATCTTGGTCCCCATGCCAAAGGTTTGGTAATATATCCAAGAGGGATGAGATGCCCTAACAACTTATGCTATTATGTGAAATTTTTTATGTTTGGGGCATTAACTTCATGGGTCCATTCCCAAACTCTAGTGGTTTCTTATACATATTGTTAGCTGTAGATTATGTTTCTAAATGGGTGGAAGCAATTCCTACCCGTACTGATGATGCTAACGTTGTTGTCTCCTTTGTTAGAAACCATATTATCTGTCGCTTTAGATCACCACGGGCAATCGTGAGTGATCAAGGCACTCACTTTTGTAACAGGAGATTAGTAGGTCTACTGAAGAAGCATGAGATTGTTCACAAAGTGGAAACAGCCTACCATTCTCAGACCAATGGGCAAGTAGAAGTGTCTAACAGAGAGATAAAGTGCATACTGAAAAAGATAGTCAAGCCTCATAGGAAGGACTGGAGCACCAGGCTTGGGGATACGCTTTGGGCTTATCGGACAGCGTCCAAGACACCAATCGGGATGAGTCCCTTCCGCCTGGTCTATGGCAAAGCTTGCCACCTCCCAGTGGAGGTGGAACACAAAGCTTTCTGGGCTGTAAGGGAATGCAACATGGGATTTGAGAAGGCTGGTGCTGAAAGGAAGCTGCAACTAGCAGAGCTGGAGAACCTTCGACTCGAAGCATATGACAACTCCATATTATACAAAGAGAAAGTAAAGGTTGTGCATGACAAGCACATCAAGAGAAGAGAGTTCAGGCCGGGGGAGCTGGTTCTCCTTTACAATTCAAGGCTGAGACTCATGCCAGGAAAGCTGAGATCCAGATGGGAAGGCCCCTACAGAGTAGAGAAGGCATAGCCATACGGAGTCTTCCATTTGAGTCATCCTTCAAGTTCCAAATTCATCAAGGTCAATGGACATCGCTTAAATCTATATCATGGTGAGAATATGAAGGAAAATAAAGAGCTAGAGGTCTTCCTCTTGGAGGACCCACCAACAGAAGAAGATTGAGCTTGTGGACCATCTAACTTAAGGATGTAAAAGCAAAGTGCTAGGTGGGAGAAAACCCACCATGGTATGATCGTTACTTTTCATTCCTAGTTTTATTTTCTTTTGTTTTCATAGTGTTCATTCATTATTTCTGCATCTTTATCTGCATTTTGCATCCTGCATACTGCATAAAAAAAGAGCACACGACGCCCAAGCGTCGCTGACGCGTACGCGTCATATGTGCGTGCGTGAAAAATAAAAATTGAACAGAGAGTTGGGCAGGAGTAGTGCTGGTGGCGTGCCTTGCGCACAAGCAAGTCCACGCGTACGCGTCCCTCACGCATACGCGTGACCCTGCAAATCGGTGTAAATGGGTGTATAGCCAGAGAGTTATGATGGTGTGGGGCTGGAACTGTGCTAGCAGCACAAGTCCCATCACGCGTACGCGTCCTTGACGTGTGCGTGTCGTTTTCGCAAAAGGACCATCCACGCATGCGCGTGTCTGACGTGCACGCGTCGTATGCCATTCTTACCCCATGCCCAGAGCGAACAGAGAGTTGTGCGTACGCGTCGTTGCCTTCGCGTGATTCGCACAATCAAAGGCACGCGTACGCGTCCCCGACGCTTATGTGTCACTATTCAATCTGCACAACCCACGCATATGCGTCGCATGCGACGCACAATTAAACCACTTCAGCGCCTGATTTCAAATCATCCACCCCTCCCAATCCTAATTCTTTTCAATCATAATTATTTCTTCTTTCTTCTTTCTTTCTTCTTCCTTATTCTTCCTTCATATCTCTTACTTTCTTCTTCCCTTCTTCATCTTCTTCATCAGTTTTCTCTTCTTCCTCCCATCTACTCTTTCATTATTGCTTTTATTTATGTTTCTTCCTTCTCTATTTTTCTTTTAGTATAATTATCTATGTTTTCTTTTTTCTTTTCTTTCTCTTGCATTCTTATGTTGGTGTTGGAATTTTATTTGGGTATTACCTTCTTACTATGAAGCTTGTGGATATTATGAGGAGTGATTTGACAATTGATATTTTAATTTGGGTCTCATATACATTTGGATTATATTATTTTCATTCCTATTCTACCTTGCACACCAAGTGTTTGTGAAAAAGCACTTATGGCATCTTGAACTCTATTTTGTTTTACTCTTATACTCTAATGCCTCTTTTTCACAACACTTGTACTCCACATGTATTTGGGATTATCATTCACAATTGTCATCATACAAATACTCTCTAAATTGGTACAATTATTAGTTGATGCTTGAGTTATGCTTCTCATGCCTATTCCTTGCATGCTTTTTACCTCTTGCATCTATTTATCATGAATTGCCTTCTTATTCCTCATTGATGTCTTACCTACATGTTGTAGCTACCATGTATTTGGGCTATCATCTTTCCTTTGGCATTTATTATCACTTGGATTTTCTCCTTTCTGGTTTTGGTCACCTATATTTCACATTCTTCCTCTTTTTTTCTTCCTTAGGCATGGGTACCAAGAAAAGAAAAGAGAAGGCCACTGACAAGACACCAGCAAGGAAAGGAACCAAGAGAACACTGGAAAAGGCACTACCCTCTACCAATGTAAAGCCACCAACAAAGCGGGTGAAGAGGATAATTAAAGTTGATGAATTAGAGAAAGCCTTTCCCACACGAGACTCCACACGGTTCACTAACCGTTATTGCGAACAGATGTTCCCTATCCTAACATAGCGGAACTACAACAATGAGCATCTACTCATCGTCCCAATACATTTTGTTGATTTTGTTGATCCCCGAATCAAGAGGAGACAGTGGAGATTTTTGAGGAGGCAGCCGCGAGAGGCCAACTTATCACGGGTCATTGAATTCTACTCCAACTTCCACTCGCCTACTCTGCAGAGTGTCTACGTTCGTCAGCAGCAAGTACCTGTCTCCGAGAGTGCCATACAGAGAATGATGGACCTTCCACCTAGTCCAGAGGGATGGGATGCATATCAAGAAGCATCTTGTAAATGCTAGAAGTATCAGTTCGACTGGGATAGCGTCCTTGGAGTTATAGCCCAACCTGGCAGCACTTGGATCTACGGGCAGCATCGTTCAAAACCCGAGAGCATCTCAGCCCAGTCACTCACCCTGGAGGCTCGCGTGTGGGCACAGATTATGTCCCACTATGTCTTTCCGAGCACTCACGAGTCGACCTTCACAGTAGACATGGCTGTCCTCATCTGGTGCATTCTGATAGAGCAATCCCTCAACCTGCCCCGACACATCCAGCAAGCCATGGGACACGTACAGATAGCGGGTAATCTGCCTTTCCCCGCCTTGGTTTCAGATTTAGTCTCTACAGCATGTGTGTCCTGTCAGGCAGGAGACACGAAGGTCATGATCCCTAGAGCCGACCAGTATGTCCCACATGGGAAGTACATCAGTCCACCAGTTCCTTCTGCGACCCGGCCTACAGGTCCATCTTTGGATACTCCTCCCACTTCTACTCCACCATCATCCACACCACAAGCACCATCCATCCATCAGATGTTCCTTCAGATCCTTGAGAGGTTCGACCGGCAAGACCGGCGAATGGAGCAAATGGAGCGTCGTAACAAGCGCAGATACAACTATCTGAAGGAACTCATAGTTGGTACTCACCCACCTCCAGAACAGAAGGAAACCCCAGACTCTCCTTCATCCTGTAGTATAGAGAGCCATGGTGAACTAGACTGCAGAGGCGATGCTTCCAGCCCTACCTTGCTTCTTACTGATGGCACGAAGGACCGTGCCAAGCCTTAAGTGTGGAGAGGTCATTCCTTGACTTCTGGAGGTAACTTCTCTCTCTTAACACCAACATTTGACTTTTTCTTTTGTTAGATAGGATAGATTGCATGTTAATAATTGTTGCATGTATGTTTTGCTTGGTTAAAGTAATGAGTTTCTTTTCCAGACCCTGTTTTACAATATTTCACTAATTTAAATTGAACAATTGTGTTAAACTTGTTTGAAGACTGTAATTTGGAACATGAATTATAGCTAAGAACACACAACATGTGAGATTTGAGCTTAATTACATGGTTACATTATTTAACCATAATATTTTATTCTTGTGTGTTTCCTTCTCTATGATTGTAATCTATATTTTGTTCCATTCTATATGTCCATTGTTTAGTGTATTTACATGCTTGCATATGATTGAGACCATCATTTGTTATTAGCTCACTTATCCCAAATAGCCTACCCTTTCAATTACCTTTGTTTGCCACTTTGAGCCTTTTAATCCCCCTTCATTCTATATTTTACCACATCACTAGCCTTAAGCAGAAAAATAATTAATTACCCCAAGTGAATCTTTGGTTAGTTTAAGATAGAGATTGTGTATTAATTAAGTGTGGGGAACTGTGGGAACTTGGGTTGATGAAAGTGTACAATGTTCTATTGACAAAATATTGGGAATTTGGGTACCTACTCATGTGAAACTAAAAAAATTAAAAAAAAAACTCATGTGCATTGATATGTTATGTTTGCTTTTATGATTCAAGAAAAAAAAACAAAAATATTCAAATAATTAAGTAAATAATAAATAAGGGGACAAAATTACCCCAGTGTCAAGTTTAATAAAAGATCAATGCATATGTGGTGAAATTAAAAGGAAAACTTCGGTACATGAGTATGTGATACAAAAGTGGGAATTATGGATAGCTAGGCATGAATTTAGAGTTATATAGAGTGTATGTGTGTTAGGTGAGAGCTTAGGTTAGTCAAAGATTCGTATTATAGCACACTTGGCCATACATATATCCTCACCTTTACCTTAGCCCCATTACAACCTTGAAAAGACCTCATGATGTTTGCATTGGTGTACTAAATTTTTGTTGATTGGTTAGATGAAGAACAAAGTCTAAAAAGCATGACTAGAGAAGAGTAGAGTGATTAACCCTAGACACTTGAGAGATTAGAGTGTATATACACTACCAGTGAGGGTTCAATGCTTGATTTTATGTTCCCTGTTTTCATGAACTATCTTCTTACACTTGTCTTTTATTGTATGATTTGAATTAGTGGAATCTGATTTATGTTTGTCTTGAAGAGCTTATTTACTTTTAACCAAGTAGACAAGAATCATCTCAGCATATAGTTGCATTCATAGGTTGCATCTCATGAGTCTTACTTTCCCCCATTCATTCTTTTGTCTCCTTGAGCTTAGCATGAGGACATGCTAACGTTTAAGTGTGGGGAGATTGATAAACCACTATTTTTTTGTTTATCTTGTGCTCAATTGAGTGGTTTTTATCAAGTCTTTGCACACTTATTCATACAATTGCATGATTTTACAATTCCTTCCCAATTTTGTTCTATAATTGAAAACTTGCTTCCTAAGCCTTTAAATTGTATGTTTTTAATTCCCCTTTATACCATTCGATGCCGTGATCGGTGTGTTAAGTGTTTTCAAGCCTTATAGGGCAGGAATGGCTTAGAGGATGGAGAGGAAGCTTGCAAAAAATGGAAGGAGTACAAGAAATAAAGGAGATAACCAGTGAGGAGCGACGCGCACGCATGGCTCACGCGTGCGTGTGAATCGGAGTTCGCACGGCGACGGGTGCGCGTGCCTAACGCGTACGAGTGACACGCAACGATGACCAGTGACACGTGCGCGTGACCTACGCGTACGCGTGACATGCGCTACCTGCAGAAATCGCAGAAAACACTGGGGCGATTTTGGGCCAAGTTTGGACCTAGTTTTTGGCCCAGAAACACAGATTAGAGCCAGGGGACAAGCAGAGACTCAACAGACATTCTCATTCGCATAGTTTTTAGTTTTAGATTGAAATCTTAGAGAGAAATTACTCTTCCTCTAGGTTTTCTTCACATTCATAGAGTTCTTGTTTTTTATGCTTTTTATGCTTTTGCTTTGGATATTGAGAAAAGTCACTACCTCCATTGAAGTTGCTATTATTCTAGTTTGCTTTTTTATTCCTTTACTCTTTTATTACCCATTAACCCTGTTCGGATAAGTATGTTTATGATTTTGGAATTTATTAATGCAAAGAACTACTTTTACCTTTAATTAATTCTCAGCTATTATTCTATTTATCATGTCTTCTTCTTATTCTCTTTACATGCCTGTGAACGTTATATTCATGTCAATGGAGTAGACTCCCAACTTGACTTGGGAGTTGATTAAGAGGAGACCCTTGAGTTGGAATACTCAAGTGATTAGTTAAATTGGAAGTTGTTGGCTAACTCTCTATTTACTAACGCTAATCCTTCCATAAGGAGAGGATTAGGACTTGTGAATAAGAGTTAGCTCAATCACTTGACTTTCCTTTATTTAGTAAGGGTTAACTAAGTGAAAACAATAACCTCTTGCTATTCCACTTGGGAAAATCCAACAAGGATAGAACTTCCAATTAATCTACCCCCGGTCAAGGCTTTTTAATTAACTATATAAATTCTCTTTTAATTTTCGCTGCTTTAATTTACAATCATTTATTTTTCTGTTCTTCAACTCTTAAAAATTCTGGGAAAATTCCTGACTAATATAATAGTACCCTTTTGTCAACTCGTTAGGAGACGACCTGGGATTCCTACTCCCGATATTTTTATTCTAATTTTGTGACAATCCTTCTAAATTGATAAGCGGATTTTTGTTGGTTAAGAATGTAAGACCCGGTTAATTAACGGCTAATTAACCCATAAATGAGAATTTATTCTAGAAAGCCAAAAATGTTATTTTTATGGCTTAATATGATAGAGGAGATTGAGACGAGAATTTCGGTATCAATTTTATAGAAATCAGACCAGATTGGACCGAACGGGCAAAACCGGTCCAACCGGACCCAAAGTGGGCCCTTGGCCCAACTAAACTAAACCAAAATACTAGTTTTCAGCACTCTCTCTCCTCACTTGACACACTCACACGCTGAAAATGGTGGAGAGAAGGGGAAGAACACTCTCTCAAGTTCTCTCCCTTGGTTGATCTTCAAACCACCCTAACTTTTGATCTAGAACTCCGATTGCCGCACCGTTTGCGGCCACGCGTTCACCGCGGAGAGCTCTACAAAACCCATACAATCAATCTTGAGGTAAGCCACGTTTTGGTCTTCGAATTTCCAGCCTTGATTTCGAGTTTCATGAGCAAAAATGTTGAGATTTTGGGCTCTTTGATGTTATAGGACCCAACTCTCTTGAAGGAGAAGATTAATCTTGTCTCCTTGGACCTTGAGTAAGGTAAGATATCTCAAACCCTAGTGAGAATGTTGAACTTGTGGTTGTCGGTGTTGAGCTCTTGTGTTTTGGTATGATGATTGTGGCTTAGGTTGTGTATATGTGAATATTGGAGCTTGATTGGTGATTTTGGAAAGCTTGGGAGAGGGTTTTGTGTGATAAAATCTATTCTTGGAGGTGTTAAGACCTTGAGAGCTTGTGGACAAGTGGTTTGGAAGTGCTCCGGTTGAGCTTGGGAAATCGGCTAAGGTATGGTTTTGGTTTCCCGTATCTAATATGTAATGTGGTAGGAAATACTTAGGCTAGAGGCCCTAAGATAGGCATTGAATTGATGATGTTGTTGAATGGTTGAAATATATGATGTGATCATATATGTGATTATGAATATTGATGCCTTGATTGTGTGATATATGAGAAATGCATGTTGTGATATATGCTTGATGGATGAATGAGGTTGAATTGATGGGTGGTACCACGTTGATGGTGAGTATGATGATAATTATGTATAATGATGGTTGATTCGAAATGGAATTATTGGAAATTGGGATGAGGAAGGATGTATGACATGATATTATATTTGTCCTTTGGCCATTTGATTGAGAAGTGTTAAAATAGTTGGATGTGGTTTTGGAAACTTTGGTAAAATGTCAATGTGTGAGTTGAGGATGGGTTGTTGTTGATCTTGGTACATTTTGAATGATTTCAAAGAAAAGGGTTGAAATTGGCATGTTTTGATTGATTTTGAAAAGAGTTGAAAGTGGCTTGTTTTGAAAATGGCACTTTGTGGTTTTGTATAAAAACATGGTTTTTGGGCATACTTTGACGGGACATAACCTGGACTACGGATCTCTGATTTGTGCCAAATCTGTTTAGAAATGAAATTGGATCTGGGATGTCCATGCCGTTCGAAGAACGGGTGAAAGATGATTTAAAATGAGAGAGTTATGACCGTCGGAAGATTGGGGGTTGAATCTGTGAATTCTGCAGCTTTTAACTTAGAAAATTTTTGGCAGAATAACCCTCCGCGCGTAGGCGCACTTGGCGCGTGCGCGCCATTCTTCCAGGAAGCACCATCCACGCGTGCGCGTGGTGTGCGCGGGCGCGTCGATGCGCTGCGCCATATGCCTAGCTATTTTCCAGAGAGTTGTGCCAGAATTGTGCCAGTTTTGTGCCTGGGCGCAAGAGCACCCACGCGTACGCGTGGCTGACGCTTGCGCACCGTTTGGATATTTTTCAACCCGCGCGTTCGCGCGTATGACGCTTGCGCGTCGATGAGTTTTTGGCCATCCGCGTGTGCGCGTGGAGTGCGCGTACGCGTGGCCCTGTTTTCATCCCAAAGTTGATTTTTGAGTTTTAAAAGCAAAATTTCATACTTCTAAGCCTCCGATCTCACCACTTATATCTTAAATCATTATGATATGCCTATCATAAGGAAAAGGGCTAGTGAATGTGGTAACTTGCGAGTGAAGCAAGGGAAAAAATGAATGATCAATGAGGATCAAAGATGATTATGTGAGATGCGGAGAATGGCGGTGGAAGTGCTTGTTATGTCATAGGCCGAAGGGCCGTAATTGTTAATGAATTGGCTGGTTATGGATTTAACCATAAGCCGGATGGCTAGATTGTTGCCGTGTTACGGTGGAGCCATGATTATGGCTAAGTATAAATGCATATATTCTTTTGAATGAATTGTGAATGTTTGCACTTCCACCATCGGAGATGAGAGTTTCCCTGGGAGGAAGCAGTGGCCAGCCACCACGTGCTCCAGGTTGAGATTCGAAGCTCTTTTGACCCTATGTCGTAAGTGTGTCTGGGCACTGTGAAAGGCCCGGATGAGCTTGCCCCCGTAAATATTCACCAGTGAGGGTGATGGATATGGATCATGATTATGATCAAGTTTATGATGAGTATAACTCGAGTTGGGGATGCGCGACAGAGGGACAGTCCAATGGTTAGCTACCAGGACTTGTCGGGTTGGCTCTATAACCGACAGATGATATCATCAGCCACTAGGGACAGGCATGCATCATAAGCATACTACATGAATTGTTTGAGATTGCCTATTTGACTGCATATTACTTGCTAATTGTCTAAATGCCTTATCTGTTCCTATTTGTAAATCTCTTGTCTGATATAACTGTGTTTGCTATATTATACTCCTGCTGGTGATCGGGAGGTCTGAAGGAATTGGAAAGGGAAGTATTAGTTAGACTGAAGAATCTTTAGTCAGTTGCCACTTACGGTTTAGTTTGTTTATAAGCTTTGATATTATCTGGAGGAAGTTCTAGGATTGCCTTCGGCTTTCCTCTATTATTATGTATTATATATGTGGAAGCTGTTACCATGCTGGGGACCTCTGGTTCTCACCCATGTGGATTTTGTGGTTTTCAGATGCAGGACGCGAGGCTTCTCGTTGAGGCATGCTAGAGACTTCTGGATTAGCGAAGATCCTTGTTCTCGGGACTCTGTTTTGGTTTATATATCTTGTTTAGATACTTTTATCTCCATTAAATAATACAAACTGTGATGACTCCTCTTCTAGGAGATTTTTGGAGAATAGGTTTCTGTATTTGTGTCCCTTTGGGTTTCCTTTGGGGTTTCCTTATTTTATTATATGTATATATTGCTATGCTCGGACCGGTTATCTTCGCAGCCGGATTTTGAGTCTTGATATTCCTGTCTGACACTCCTTTGTATATATATGATCTCGCGTTAGCTTATCCCTGTTCGTTACGTTATCGATCGGAGTGTTGCGCTTTCGAGTTACGGTTTTTGTTTACCCCTTTTTCTGCAAAGGCTCCTACTTATAATCAATTATTCATACTACTAAACGTACTAAATTTTGGTTTTAGAGGTCGTAATACCTTGCCATCTCTGAATTATGACTTAAGCATAAGACTCTGTATGGTAGGGTGTTACATTATGGTATCAGAGCAGTTCGTTCCTGTAGAGCCTGAGGAATGGACTGACTATGCTTCTGTCCATTCTCTGTATATGTGTCATGTGCTGTTAGTATATCTGCTTGATATAATTGGCATAAACGTTCATGATTTGAAGTACTAGACTTCCGATATTGAGACTGATCAACTTAATATCGATTGTTTAGTGTGTATAGGAACCAGATGGCGTCTCGTGTACGCGGTAGAGGTCGTGGGAGAGGTCGTACTAATGCTCGTGCGCCGGAGACTAACCCTAATAACCCGGTGAACTTTATGACTGCGTTGGAGAACATGGCTGCTGCTATGCAAGCCACTGCTGAGGCTCTTGGCCAACAGATGAACAACCATGGTAATGACGGAGGTGGAGTTCAAGGCCCGATGACACTAGCGAACTTTTTGAAGTTTAATCCCCCGAAGTTCAAGGGAACTACTAGCCCGACTGAGGCCGATACATGGTTTCAGGCCATGGAACGAGCACTGCAAGCGCAGGTGGTACCTGAAGGGCAGCGTGTGGAGTTCGCTACCTATTTGCTCACTGGGGAAGCGTCGCATTGGTGGCAAGGAATCCGACGCCTCCTGCAGCAGGGTGATGATTATATCACCTGGGACGTCTTCCAAGAGGAGTTCTATAAGAAGTACTTTCTGACTTCTGCTAGGACGGCCAAGGAGTTTGAATTGTTGCAGCTGAAGCAGGGTACTATGTCCGTATCTGAGTATACTGATAAGTTTGAGGAGCTGTTCAGATTCTCACGTATGTGTCAAGGGACTCCGGTGGAATATGAGGAATGGAAGTGTGTTAAGTACGAAGGAGGACTCCGGAGCGATATTTTCAGTTCAGTGGGACCAATGGAGATTAAGACTTTCTCCGAATTGGTGAATAAGTGTAGGGTTGCTGAAGAGTGTGTGAAGAGGGCAGCCACTGAGAAAGGAAGTCACAGAGGATCATTCCCACAGAACCGAGGGAAGAGCTTTGCACCTAGAGGTCCGTCTTTCAAGAGGGGAGGTTCTTTTAGGAGGCCCAACAACAACTACTCCCAAGGGAAAAGGTTTGGGAAACAGCCTCAGAATGATCAAGCTTGTACTAGGTGTGGAAGTCACCATCCGGGAGCACCATGCAAGGCCGGATGGGGTTTGTGCTACAATTGTGGAAAGGCGGGGCATAAAGCCGCAAGTTGTCCGGAGAAGCAAAAGCAAGGTGCTGGGAAAGCACAACAGACTGGTCGGGTGTTCACCACCTCAGCTGTGGGTGCAGAGGGATCCGAGACACTCATTCGAGATAACTGTGAAATGGCTGGTCAAACTTTAAACGCTTTATTTGATTCGAGAGCATCGCATTCATTCATTGCATTTGAGAAAGCCCATGAGTTAGGATTGAAGATCGTAACCTTAGGTTATGACTTAAAAGTGTATAATGCTACCCATGAAGCCATGGTAACTAGGCTAGGATGCCCGAAAGTTTCGTTTAGGTTCAAGCAGCGTGATTTTGTCCATAATTTAATCTGCTTACCGATGATCGGTCTTGACCTTATCTTGGGATTGGACTGTTTATCCGAGAACCATGTCCTGCTTGATTGTTCTACAAAGTCGGTGTACTTTATGCCGGAAGATACAGAAGGGCCGGTCGTGGTGAATAATTATTACTTGAATTCAATGATGGTGAACTGTTCTGGAATCGAATGTCAGGGTATCCTGTTGTTAACCGCTGGTGTTTCGGGGTGATGATCAAAGGTTGGATCAGATTCCGGTAGTGTGTGAGTTTTCGGAAGTGTTTCCCGATGATATTGTGGAATTTCCACCTAACCGAGAGGTCGAGTTTGCTATTGAATTGGTGCCTGGGACGGGACCAATCTCAAGTGCTCCTTATAGGATGTCACCGTTAGAGATGGCCGAGCTAATGTCTCAGTTAGAGGAATTGTTGGGTAAGAACTTTATCTGACCAAGTGTTTCCCCGTGGGGTGCTCCAGTGTTACTGGTAAAGAAGAAAGATGGGAGTATGCGACTCTGTGTGGATTACAGGCAGCTGAACAAGGTCACCATAAAGAATAAGTACCCATTGCCGAGAATTGATGATCTCATGGATCAGTTACAAGGAGCTGGGGTTTTCTCTAAGATTGATTTGTGATCCGGTTATCACCAGATAAGGGTGAGGGGTGAGGATATCCCTAAGACCGCTTTCAGGACTCGTTATGGTCATTACGAGTATACTGTAATGTCTTTTGGGTTGACGAACGCTCCTGCAGTGTTTATGGATTACATGAATAGAGTGTTCCGTCCGTTTCTGGATAAATTCGTTGTTGTCTTCATTGACGACATACTAATTTACTCCAAGACTGAAGAAGAGCATGCGGAACACTTGAGGAATGTGTTGCAGATTTTAAAGGAGAAGAAACTCTATGTGAAACTATCTAAGTGTGAGTTTTGGAAGAGTGAGGTGAAGTTTTTGGGTCACGTGGTGAGTAAGAAGGGAATAGTCGTAGATCCAACTAAGGTGGAAGCTGTGATGGATTGGAGACAACCAACCACAGTAACCGAGATAAGGAGTTTTCTGGGTCTAGCTGGCTATTACCGAAGGTTCATCAAGGGCTTTTCGCAATTAGCCTTGTCGTTGACAAAGTTAACTCGCAAAGACACTCCGTTTGTTTGGACTCCTAAGTGCGAGGAGAGCTTTCAGACATTGAAGGAAAAGTTGACCACTGCACCTGTGCTAGTGTTACTTGAGCCGAACGAACCATTTGAGGTGTATTGTGATGCCTCACTAAAGGGCCTAGGATGCGTGCTGATGCAGCATCATAATGTGGTGGCGTATGCCTCACGACAGTTGAAACCTCACGAAGTTAGTTACCTACGCACGATTTGGAACTCACTGCGGTTGTGTTTGCCTTGAAGGTGTGGAGACATTATCTCTATGGGGTTAAGTTCCAAGTCTTCTCCGATCACAAGAGCTTGAAATATCTCTTTGATCAGAAAGAGCTTAATATGAGGCAAAGGAGGTGGATGGAATTATTGAAAGACTACGACTTTGAGTTGAATTACCATCCGGGAAAGGCAAATGTAGTGGCGGATGCGTTAAGTCGGAAGTCGTTATATGCGGCTTGGATAATGCTTCAAGAGGAGAAGTTGCTCAAGGGATTCGAGAGTCTAAAAATTGGTGTTCGAGAAGTATCTGGAACCTTGTGTTTGAGCCGATTAGAAATCTCGAGTGACTTTAAGTCCGAACTCCTAAAGGCTCAGGAAAATGATGAAGCGTTATGGAAGGTGTTACCGGCTATCGAGCAAGGAAAACAGTGGAGAGTGTCGGAAGAAAAAGATGGGTTATGGAGATTCAAGGGTAGGATCATTGTGCCGGATGTTGGTACCTTGAGGCAAGATAACTTAAAGGAGGCACACAAAAGTAGATTCTCCATTCACCCGGGAAGTACTAAGATGTACCATGATTTAAAGGCGATGTTTTGGTGGTCGGGTATGAAGAATGATGTGGCGGAATATGTTTCAAAGTGCTTAATTTGTCAAAAGGTAAAGATTGAACATCAAAGACCTTCCGGGATGTTGCAACCTTTAGAGGTTTCACAATGGAAATGGGAAAGTATTGTAATGGACTTTGTGTCAGGATTGCCAAGGACTAGGACTGGTTTTGATGCTATCTGGGTGATTGTAGACCGACTGACGAAGTCAGCTCACTTTTTGCCCATTCGGATGACTTACACCCTTGAGGAGTTAGCACGATTATACATAAAGGAGATTGTGAGACTCCATGGTGTACCTGCTACTATAATCTCTGATAGAGATCCTCGTTTCACTTCGAGGTTCTGGGGTGTATTTCAGAAAGCTTTTGGAACCCGATTAAGCTTGAGTACAGCGTACCATCCTCAAACCGATGGTCAATCCGAGAGGACGATCCAAACCCTAGAAGATATGTTGAGAGCTTGTGTTTTGGACCAACCGGCGAGTTGGGATCGGTATATACCGTTAGTGGAGTTTGCATACAATAATAGTTACCATGCGAGCATCGGAATGGCTCCGTATGAGGCATTGTATGGGAGGAAATGTCAATCTCCGCTATGTTGGTATGAAGCTGGAGAGAAAGGCTTGTTGGGACCGGAAATGATAGCTGAGACCACTGAACAGGTTAAGAAAATCCGAGATAGGATGCTTACGGCGCAGAGTCACCAGAAAAGTTACGCCGATCAAAGGCGAAAGCCCTTGGAATTTGAAGAAGGAGATCATGTTTTCCTTAAGGTTACTCCCACCACAGGAGTAGGTAGGGCGATTAAAGCAAAGAAGTTGAATCCTCGATACATTGGTCCATTTCAGATCCTGGAGAGGATTGGGCCGGTGGCGTATCAGGTGGCTCTACCACCTCATCTTTCGAACCTGCACGATGTGTTTCACGTGTCGCAGCTTCGGAAGTACACTCCTGATGCTAGCCATTTGTTAGAACCTGAATCGGTTCAGTTAAGGGAAGATTTGACGCTTCCAGTGGCTCCAGTCAGAATCGATGATACTAGTATCAAACGGTTGCGTGGAAAAGAGGTTTCATTAGTCAAAGTGGTTTGGAGTCGAGGCGGTGTTGAGGAACACACTTGGGAACTTGAGTCGGAGATGCGAACGGATTATCCGCACTTATTCTCAGGTAATTCAATGTGAATTTGAATTTTGTGGGCAAAATTCCCAATTAGGTGGGTAGAATGTAAGACCCGGTTAATTAACGGCTAATTAACCCATAAATGAGAATTTATTCTAGAAAGCCAAAAATGTTATTTTTATGGCTTAATATGATAGAGGAGATTGAGACGAGAATTTCGGTACCAATTTTATAGAAATCAGACCAAGATTGGACCGAACAGGCCAAACCGGTCCAACCGGACCCAAAGTGGGCCCTTGGCCCAACTAAACTAAACCAAAATCCTAGTTTTCAGCACTCTCTCTCCTCACTTGACACACTCACACGCTGAAAATGGGGGAGAGAAGGGGAAGAACACTCTCTCAAGTTCTCTCCCTTGGTTGATCTTCAAACCACCCTAACTTTTGATCTAGAACTCCGATTGCCGCACCATTTGCGGCCACGCGTTCACCACGGAGAGCTCTACAAAACCCATACAATTAATCTTAAGGTAAGCCACATTTTGCTCTTCGAATTTCTAGCCTTGATTTCGAGTTTCATGAGCAAAAATGTTGAGATTTTGGGCTCTTTGATGTTATAGGACCCAACTCTCTTGAAGGAGAAGATTAATCTTGTGTCCTTGGACCTTGAGTAAGGTAAGATATCTCAAACCCTAGTGAGAATGTTGAACTTGTGGTTGTGGGTGTTGAGCTCTTGTGTTTTGGTATGATGATTGTGGCTTAGGTTGTGTATATGTGAATATTGGAGCTTGATTGGTGATTTTGGAAAGCTTGGGAGAGGGTTTTGTGTGATAAAATCTGTTCTTGGAGGTGTTAAGACCTTGAGAGCTTGTGGACAAGTGGTTTGGAAGTGCTCTGGTTGAGCTTGGGAAATCGGCTAAGGTATGGTTTCGGTTTCCCGTATCTAATATGTAATGTGGTAGGAAATACTTAGGCTAGAGGCCCTAAGATAGGCATTGAATTGATGATGTTGTTGAATGGTTGAAATATATGATGTGATCATATATGTGATTATGAATATTGATGCCTTGATTGTGTGATATATGAGAAATGCATGTTGTGATATATGCTTGATGGATGAATGAGGTTGAATTGATGGGTGGTACCATGTTGATGGTGAGTATGATGATGATTATGTATAATGATGGTTGATTGGAAATGGAATTATTGGAAATTGGGATGAGGAAGGATGTATGACATGATATTATATTTGTCCTTTGGCCATTTGATTGAGAAGTGTTAAAATGGTTCGATGTGGTTTTGGGAACTTTGGTGAGTTGAGGATGGATTGTTGTTGATCTTGGTACATTTTGAATGATTTCAAAAAGAAAAGGGTTGAAATTGGCATGTTTTGATTGATTTTGAAAAGAGTTGAAAGTGGCTTGTTTTGAAAATGGCACTTTGTGGTTTTGTATGAAAATATGGTTTTTGGGCATACTTTGACGGGACATAACCTGGACTACGGATCTTTGATTTGTGCCAAATTTGTTTAGAAATGAAATTGGATCCGGGATGTCTATGCCGTTCGAAGAACGGGTGAAAGATGATTTAAAATGAGAGAGTTATGACCGTCGGAAGATTGGGGGTTGAATCTGTGAATTCTGCAGCTTTTAACTTAAAAAATTTTTAGCAGAATAACCCTCCGCGCGTAGGCGCACTTGGCGCGTGCGCGCCATTCTTCCAGGAAGCACCATCCATGCGTGCGCATGGTGTGCGCGGGCGCGTCGATGCACTGCGCCATATGCCCAGCTATTTTCCAGAGAGTTGTGCCAGTTTTGTGCCTGGGCGCAAGAGCACCCACGCGTACACGTGGCTGACGCTTGCGCGCCGTTTGGATATTTTTCAACCCGCGCGTTCACGCGTATGACGCTTGCGCGTCGATGAGTTTTTGGCCATCCGCGTGTGCGCGTGGAGTGCGCGTACGCGTGGCCCTGTTTTCATCCCAAAGTTGATTTTTGAGTTTTAAAAGCCAAATTTCATACTTCTAAGCCTCCGATCTCACCACTTATATCTTAAATCATTATGATATGCCTATCATGAGGAAAAGGGCTAGTGAATGTGGTAACTTGCGAGTGAAGCAATGGAAAAAATGAATTATCAATGAGGATCAAAGATGATTATGTGAGATGCGGAGAATGGCGGTAGAAGTGCTTGTTATGTCATGGGCCGAAGGGCCGTAATTGTTAATGAATTGGCTGGTTATGGATTTAACAGTAAGCCGGATGGCTAGATTATTGCCGTGTTACGGCGGAGCCATGATTATGGCTAAGTATAAATGCATATATGCTTTTGAATGAATTGTGAATGTTTGCACTTCCACCATCGGAGATGAGGGTTTCCCTGGGAGGAAGCAGTGGCTAGCCACCACGTGTTCCAGGTTGAGACTCGAAGCTCTTTTGACCCTATGTCGTAAGTGTGGCCGGGCACTGTGAAAGGCCCGAATGAGCTCGCCCCCGTAGATATTCACCAGTGAGGGTGATGGATATGGATCATGATTATGATCAAGTTTATGATGAGTATAACTCGAGTTGGGGATGCGCGACAGAGGGACAGTCCAATGGTTAGCTACCAAGACTTGTCGGGTTGGCTCTATAACCGACAGATGATATCATCAGCCACTAGGGACAGGCATGCATCAAAAGCATACTACATGAATTGTTTGAGATTGCCTATTTGACTGCATATTACTTGCTAATTGTCTAAATGCCTTATCTGTTTCTATTTGTAAATCTCTTGTCTGATATAACTGTGTTTGCTATATTATACTCCTACTGGTGATCGGGAGGTCTGAAGGAATTGGAAAGTTGCCACTTACGGTTTAGTTTGTTTATAAGCTTTGATATTATCTGGAGGAAGTTCTAGGATTGCCTTTGGCTTTCCTCTATTATTATGTATTATATATGTGGAAGTTGTTACCGTACTGGGGACCTTTGGTTCTCACCCATGCGGATTTTGTGGTTTTCAGATGCAGGACGCGAGGCTTCTCGTTGAGGCATGCTAGAGACTTCTGGATTAGCGAAGATCCTTGTTCTCGGGACTCTGTTTTGGTTTATATATCTTGTTTAGATACTTTTATCTCCATTAAATAATACAAACTGTGATGACTCCTCTTCTAGGAGATTTTTGGAGAATAGGTTTCTGTATTTGTGTCCCTTTGGGTTTCCTTTGGGGTTTCCTTATTTTATTATATGTATATATTGCTATGCTCGGACCGGTTATCTTTGCAGCCGGATTTTGAGTCTTGATATTCCTGTCTTTGACACTCCTTTGTATATATATGATCTCGCGTTAGCTTATCCCTGTTCGTTACGTTGTCGATCGGAGTGTTGCGCTTTCGAGTTACGGTTTTTGTTTACCCCTTTTTCTGCAAAGGCTCCTAGTTATAATCAATTATTCATACTACTAAACGTACTAAATTTTGGTTTTAGAGGTCGTAATACCTTGCCATCTCTGAATTATGACTTAAGCATAAGACTCTGTATGGTAGGGTGTTACAAAGAACTGTACTCGCAACGTTATTTCTATATTAAATTCTTAATCGGCTAATTTCCGCCCGCATCAACTTGAACAAAAAAGAAACTAGTTTTTTCATTTGAAACCAAAGACTTTGTGCTTCATCATTGTGCCAAGAATCGCCTTTATTTCTTCAGAAAACTTCATCCAACCATAAGCAACATGCAGTTAAATCTAAATGGACAAAAAAAATATAGTCAAAATATCAGCTTAACAATAATATGTATACTCAAGTGTTACAACAATTTAGTACACATATACCTAATCATGATTTGGTATATGAGTCGATGGAGGAGAATGTCGAGGAATCAAATTTGAATTTTGTGCACTATTTGCACTATTTAGAAGCATAAAGAAGTGCTTGGTGTTTAGCTACAGCATAATCTTTGTTCTTGTCGAAGAATAATTCAGTTTGATAAATGACCTAAAATTGACACAGATTAATTACAAATGTTCCAAAGAAGAAACAGAAGACATGTAGCATTATGGCCTTATGTTATACCATATGTGTGTTCTATTTATGATATGAATTTAATTTGTATGCATCATCAATGTGAAAGAGTTTTTCACAAACATCCAATCATCAAATGACAATGTAAAATTTTTTGTATTGATGGTGCATAGTAATTAAACTTTTATGGTCTGATATGAAAACCCCCTCCCCCCCAAAAAAAACTCAACTTACATCACCGGCATAATGACAAATTATGAAGTCACTAAGTGATAACTTGGGCTTGCTAAACCTTTTATGGTTTTTTGAAGGTCTAATACAGCTTTTGAGCAAAAGTTTCATGTGTTGATCTTGAAAATATGCTGCATCACACACACAACACACAAAGTGATGCAGAGCTATCAGAGCATGAATAAAAATACTTTAAGAAATAATTAATTTTAAAAATACTTACCAAGCTTCATCCAAAAGAGTAATAATGCCACCAAGTTTCTGAAAATGAATGCATAAAAATTATTTTTAAAAGAAATACAAGAACAATAGCATCATTTGTATGCTAACAAGAATAATGACCATGGAAATAGTTATAACATTTTATTTCACTCTTTAAGGAGAGGGAGATAAGAGTAAATATGTGTACGTACGTTCACATAAAAATTCATTTTATAATAATCAGATTTAGTAATATAATTTTTTCCTTTCTTTTGAGAAAAGGCTGTTGATACAACCTTGTCTCCATATTGATAAAAATGTTACTGATTACTAAGTTTCCATTCCTTTAGCTACTGGAGAAAAAAAGGAAGTCCATTTCAAGCACTATATTTGATTTCAAAAAAATAGTCAAGTACCTTATTTAACACATTAAGATCATATACCAAAATGCATGCTATAAGAGACAATCAACGTTAAGAATTACGAATAAAACTATGAACCTTTTCAATGAGTAAAGAATAAAATTTATATTATTTTCTATGAACTATTTAACTCAATCAAAGTGGCCAACAGAACAAACAAATAAAAATTAATAATCGATTCTATATGAACTAGTTAACTCAGCGAATTATAAAAATTAATCGTTTTGTATTTTATATTAAAAATAAAAAAATCAAAGGAGAAAAATACCAGAATCAATATGCAATACTATTGAAAACATAATAATCATTAGTGCTATCTTTTTGCGAAATTATTACTCTAACTGGAAGTACGTTATATAACACCCTACCACACAAAACCTTACACCTAGGATGTAAAACAGAGGTGGCGAGACGTTACGACTTCTAAAAATAAAAAACTTATATATATAATATAGTTGAAGAAGATTTATTCTAGGAGCCTTTGAAGACAAGTTAAAATCAAAAACGGTAAAACGAAAAGCGCAATACTCACAACAAGAAAACGATAAACGGAATAAGATAAGAGAAGCTAAAATAGATATAACCGAAAGAGAGTTCTAAGGTACAAATATCAAAGCTCACAACTCGGTTCGCGAAGATAAACCGGCTGAGCACATAAGTATATATACATATATATAAGAGAACCCAAAACAAGCCCAAAATACAGAGTTACAGGACCTATTTCTCTAAAATAGCCTCTAAGAAGAAGTTAATACATCAAATACATAAGCAGTGGAGATAAAAGTATCTACATATATACATATATCCAGAATAAAGCTCCAAAGACAAGGATCTCCGCTATCAGAAGCTTCCAGCATGCTTCAGCGAAGTGCCGCCTGACCTGCATTTGAAAACCACAAATATCCATATGGAATGAGAACTGGGGGTTCTCAACAAGGTAATGGTGTCGCATACATAATATATAAGGTCTCGGGAAAGCTAGAGGCAATCCTAGAACTCTGTCACTCAAATTATAAAACTTAACGAATTAAAATGGAAACCATAAACAGAGGTAGTCTTCTAAGATTCTTAGACTTAACCAATTTCTAACTAAAACCCTCAATTATTCTCTTCCTCCACAATCCTTCCAAACTCTAGTAGATCCACATAAACAAATAAGACAGACAAAGTAAATACAAGTAGAATATAGATACAGGAGATAGCAAATATAATAGGTAAATAATATAATCACATAGACAAACCCAATTAATGTACAAGCATATGTCATAATTTTTTTAAAAAATAATTATGTCAATTAAAATTAAATTCATATTTTAACTAATTAATATTTTTTATCTTAGCTAATTAATATTTTTATTGGTATTAAAAGTTTAAAACTCTTTTTTTAATTTTTCTTGCAGGAACCATTAAGGAGAAAAAAAGAAATTCAAAGAGTCAATGACCAACCTATATACAGAGAAAGATCCAATGCAACATGAATGTCTTCTCTTTTCTTGTGCTTAATCAAGCCACCAACTTTATCGTAGCTGGCCAAATTGCTTCCCCAACATAATAACAAAATAGTACACGTGTTGTAAGAAGAGTTATGTTATGAGAATATCTATAAACTTAAATCTGTACAGTATAATTTACCTTAAAAATAAAGAATAATTTTAAATAAACTTAAACAATTGTGATTCTCGCGTTCACACTCTACAAGTTCTTTTTTTTTTTTTGTCAAGTGGATTGAACAACTCCCAATTTTAGGTATCACAACACACTCACATTACACACTCACCCACACAATACTTAAGAGTTTATATTCAACACTTGGTGCGCTTACCAAAGTTTAAACCCGGGTGCAGCATATTAAGAGGCATATAGTTTAACCAGTTGAACTAAGCCTCAGCTGCCACTCGCGCTCAAGGGACAAGTCCCTCAGTAAGCCAAACGACCAAATTTTTAGAAAAACGGACAGAATCTCCTCTATTTTTAGGACCTTACCCACATAAATATTAACTCCCTGTATCAATAATAAACATCCATTTCCAAAGACAACAACAACAACATATTCCAATCATACCCACAACTAAATATATCCAAAATACGCGTCATATATATGTATATATCAAGTTGATAACTAGAGTATATAGTTAAAGCCATAAGTCTTATATAACCAAATCATAATTACTACATAAACAGTTCAAGATTCAAAATAACATAACCCACATGAAGATCCTGCCTGTGACATATGGAGCATTCACATAATCTAAATTTTGAGCAAATGTTCCATTACATAATTACTTATCCCTTGGAAAGAAGAAGAGCTCATCAAAATGACTAAGATCTACTGAGGGGCAGGTGAAATGGAACCTGGAATGACTTCTGTATCTGAAAAATATGGGAATATAATAGGGTGAGTCTTGCAACTCAGTGAGCAAACATTATATCTATAACCCACACGAGACAATACAGAGTTTACCTTAAAAGTTATATTTCTTTTTAGAAATGAGAAATTCATATTAATTAATTATGCAAAAAATAGATAAGTAGTTAAGCGGATGAACTGAAATGGGAGTTTTCATTCCAGAAGTCAAATCAAATCAAATATTACACACCTAAGGCAGCTCCACCTCTAAGGGTAGCCCTTTCCTCTAGTGTGCCCGTACGATATAACAGATCCAACGTGTGGCCTACACGTTAGGCTAGCAACACCCCTGCTAGCTGAGGTCTAAGCCAGATGCATCTAGGTTAACGTCATAACCGCCGTTAACTACGGTTTTCTAGTCAGAGTCTCCCAAACCAATCCAAACCAAATCACTTATAAAAATCTCTAATGCTTATAACATACTACTAAATTCCATAGCAAATCAATATATATAAGATTGTATACTAAAATTTAATTAAAATTTAATAAAGTCAAATAAGAAAACATGTATGCTTTACAAAACATATAAATATCGTATCAGTGTGTATTTTTATAAAATTGTAAGTTTCACAAATTAATATTTATTTCAAAAATTTAAAAATCACAATAATAAAATATTTTCAAACTCCAAAATTAATTATTCAACAAAAATATTGATAACAATATATTTAAAAACAATTATAAATATAATATCCACTCACAACTTGATTCTAAAGAACTGAAAGCAACTCTGAGCGCATCAACGAGCTACCAAATGATGTCCAATAACTCTACAACTCTAGAAATATGACAATAATAATATTTCATATACCACTTTTTTTTGGATAGATATTTCATACTTCGTATATACTAATTAAAGGGCATTGCTCTACAACATGGGCCTATTGGATTTGGAGATTGGACCATTATGTAAAAAAATTTTCTTGCCAAAGATTCATGAATTGTGTAAAATCTATTTACTAAGAGTTCGTTTTCGTTTGTTTTTTAAACATATATTAAGATTACTAGTTAATAATATTTTTATTAAAAACCAACAAAGTGAAAGTTAACAATGAATTATTAAATAAAAATATCGATTATATTTCACTAATAATGATTTAATTTAATATGTACTTTTAGAATACATGTTAACTCAACCTTTATTTTTTACTATTACTACTAATAGTGTATTTTTATTTTTTAACCCTTTCAATGAAAACACAAATATTTAGTAACTGTAAAGTGCTGTTTTTGGAAGAATAAGTCTGAACCTGTTGTTTTTGAAGAGGAGTATGAAAAAAAAATGATGTTTAGCTAGTGTATAAATATATGCTAATCGTAATTATTGGCCAAGTATTTGTCCAAATTGATTCAAAACTATTGGTCCTCTAATACTACTGTTTTACCAAAGAAAAATTATTGTTATTGTTTTCTTACTTTACAAAAACATCAGTAGTTTATACTATTCAAATCTAAAGAACTTGGATGGGGGTTTTGAGGATTTTATATGTTTTGAAAGATTCTATTTTCAAAACTATATATTTGCATTATTATTTTATTGTTTTGTAAGAAGCTAATGTCACATTGATATCATCCATTCTCATTAATAACATAAGGCTAACTAAATTAAAGAATATGGAGAAGAAAGGATGAGGAAGCAACCTGTGTTAAGCCAATTATGTGGTAAGCAAGCTTTAATTGAAGGGAAATCCGTCTTTGCTTCCTGTCAATGGGTAAGTAATGATGGAATATATAAATCAGTGGATTTTGCTAGCAAAATTCAAGAACAATTGCGTTCCAGCCCTTAATAATTGACCCCACTCAAATGGTTTCTTATGCTGACACCCAATATTAGATATAGAGCAGCCAAAATATTTTTTTTTTACACGAAAATGTTTAATAATATAAAAAAAAAAAATACTATTTGTACATCAAATTAGTCACTAAAATCAATTATCAATATATTTATATATAAATACATGTGTGATTTAATTTATTTTCAGTATATTTATATTCTAACATATATTTTATACTAATAATTAATTTTAATGACTAATTTTAATATACACGTAACATATCACTTAAAAATAACCATAACTTATCTTATTTAATATTTATTTATTATTACAACAATTAATAAATTCTAAATAAAATAAATTTTAACTATTTTTTATTTCTCTAGCATTATCAATTTTTTTAAGAACAAATTTCATACACGCCAAACCACAATTAGAAATCGCAATAAGAGCATTAAATCTACATTTACTTATACATGCTGAATTAAAATCTGAGAGAAAACGTAATATTTAATTATAAAAATCTTAATACGTATATATATATATAGAGACAAAATTGAGTATTTAATTATATTTTTCTTAAAATATCTTCCTTTCATATCAGAATAATGTTTATACTACATAAATTATGTTTATATATTATATTTTTTGTCCATATATATTATATCACAAAAATATATATTAAAAAAATACTATGTATATAAAAGTGAATAAAAATGATGAGAATAATTTAAAGTAAAAGATAAATAGATCCCTAACATTTTTAAACGTGGACATTTTCATCTTTCAGAATTAAAAAATACATTTAAATTTCTCTCCTTATAAAACGCGTGACAATTATACCCCTCCGTCAAGTTAGAGTTTAAAACTGCAACGGAGAATGCTGATCTGGAAGGGTGAATACTGAGGTGTCCGTTTTGATTGATGATGTGGATGGTGAACAAATTATTAATGGACAAATTGGTTCTTATGCTTCAAAAGAACGCCGTTACCATGAATGAGCCCTATTTGATCGAAATGCATCGACGAAGTCATGGCCATTGATGGTGCGATCGTTCATGACAAGTGAATGGGATTCTTCATGCACAAGACCTGGAGGAGAATCTTTATGCACCGTGCTAAGAGGATATGAGCGATATGAGATTGCCACAGAAGCACTTTCTAGTCATTCTATTACGCACCTAAGACTCGAACTAGAAACCTTGCGCAAAAGCATTTATTTTCCTTTGTGATATCTTTGCATTGATGATTATAGCTTCCATTCTTTAATTATACATTTTCATATTCCAATCAAATAGGTAGCCTGCACTAGCTGCTTGAAGAAGACAGAATTGGGGGTTTCCGAGTTAGTTAAGCAAAGCATGAAGAAACGGCTTCCAAGTAGGAATAATAGATCCAAAGGCATCAGGGTAAAACATGTTCTGCAAATTGTTCTATTGCTTGGTGTTTATAAGAACTGGAATTTTCATGAATAAAATCATTTAAATGCCCAAATTGAATTCCGGAAAGTTAGGATGAGAATTTGGGGATTTAAGTATGATTTTTGGACTCAGTAAGTCCTTCCAAGTTAGAAAATGTGCTTTCTGCGAAAAACCGTGAAAAATCGCAAACCGGAAGTTGAACTGGTTAAACCGGTTCAAGTCTGTCTGGTACCGCACGAGAAAAAGTGAAAACCGTCAAAAACCTTAGAAAAACAATAGAAGTTGAAAATCGGGCGTTAATTTTAAAGGTTTGGCCCAAAATTAGACCAAACGGGCTAAAAACGCTAACGGATTGGACCGGGTCCAAGTTGGGCCCAAGCCCAACATATAAAAAGTTCATTAATGAATCCATTTCTCGCACACACACATAAACACAACCTATTCATGCTGAAATAGAAAAGGGGAGAAGAGGAAGAAGAAGACACTATTCACTTCAATCTTCTTTTCGTGATATCTTGAGCTACAGAGCTCCGATCACCGTATCGTTTGCGGCTACGTGTTCCTTGTGAAGAGCTCTACAAAACTCACCCAAGAAAGTAGTAAGGTAACCACGAAATCTTCTCAATTATGCTCTCCAAAATTTTGGGTTTTATTAGGGTTTTGGGTTAAATGGGTTTTTGTGATTTTGGATGTTTAGAATCACTCTAATCCTTGTTTAGCATTGGGTTTTGACATCCAAATCTGTTGGAAAAGGTAAGAGAAATTAAATCCTTGTGCTTTTATGTTTAAATGGAACCCTAGGTTGATTTGTGATGGTTTATGCATATATAGTTTGATTATTGTGACTTTGGGAGCTATTGGAACTTATTGGTGCTTATTGGAGTGGAATTGAAAACTTTGATTGTGGTTGGGAGCTTGTTTGTGCTAAATTGGAGTTTTGGTTCATATAGGGAATCGGCCAAGGTATGGTTTTGGTTTCCTCTATGTAGTATATAATATTCATGGACACTTAGGCTAGTGACCCATAGGATAGGTTTGAATTTAAATAGTTGTTGAGTTGCTAAATGATGATATGTGATGATTTATGATGAATTGATGATTGTTGAATTTGATTATGATGATAGTGACATGATGAGGATGAATGATTTGTGAAGTTGAGAAGTGAATTGTGTTGGTATATGTGATATTGATGTTGATGAATTGGTAATGTAGTTGGAAAAATATATTAATGAGGTTTGATATATGGGATATATTGATGTTCAGATTGAGGATGAGTAAAGGTGAAGGAAAATGTGGTAAGTTGGTGTAATATGGCATGGAGAGTTGATTTTGATGATAAATAGAGTTTGGAATGGTTTGGTTGTGTTTTATGAGAAGTTGTGGAAATTGTGAAATTGGGTAAAAGTTGGTTTTTGGTGAACTTTATCTGATCATAACTTTTGCCTCGTTTTTCAAAATCTGATGAAATTTATCTAGAATCAAAGATCTTTGATAATCCTTTTAATCGATATAGAGTTTGTGAAATTTGGAATTTTGTAGAGGAAGTTATTATCATTCAAAGATGATGTTGAAAATCTGAAATTCTGCAAAGTTATAGAATTTCAGGATTTCTGATATGTGCGCACACACAGCCTTGTGAGCACGCACAACCCTGCAAAAATCTCATTCTGTGTGGACGCACAGACCTGTGTGTACGCACAGGTAGGAAAAGGCTTACTTCTTGCAGCATTAGCACAGCTTGTGTGCGCATACATCAATGAAGAATTGCAACCTGTGCGGACGCACAACCCTGTGCACACGCACAAGTCAGGAAGGGTCGTCTGTTGGGAGCGTTAGCACACCCTGTGCGAGTGACAGACCTTACAAGTTTTTATACATGTGCATACACACACTCCTATGCATACGCACACTTTCAAAATTTCCTGGACGTGTGCACGCACACCCCTGTGCGGCCGCACACGCCCTGTTTCTCAAATTTTAACTTTGTTTTCAACTATTTCACTTTTCCAACAAGGTTGTAAGCTTCTATAACACCTTTTTAAGACTCTTGGGCTAAATTTTGGATATTAGAACATGGGAAAGGTCATAGCAAACGGAGGTTTAAATTTCTGGTGTACTGAGGATGAGTTGGTTGAGAGAGAATGACGAGTGGTGAATATGGTGATTACTGACAACGGATGTGAAAAATTGGTGAATTGATGAGTTCGGAATGGAACTGCTTATGATGAGTTTGAGAAATATGAATGTTTAAGGATGTTAATGGAATAATGATCTTGAAGGATGTTGAGAGTGTGCCAGGCACTATAGCCTTGGGTTATTTATGATAGTTTGCAGGGTATCATATCTCTGGGATCGGATTATGATTGATAACCTTTTCTACTGCAAGAGTGGGCCAGGCACTATATCCTTGGGTTACGCATGCGAGTGTGCTCGGCACTATATTCGTGGGTGAATAGAGTGTGCCCGGCACTATATCCATGGGTCAATAGAGTGTGCCCGGCACTATATCCGAGGGTGCGGCAGAAAAGCTACATCCGAAAGGATGTGTTGGGTTGGCATTTATGAACCGACAAGTGATATCACAAGTCAATAGGATAGACATTCATCATATGTATTTTCTATTTGTTTGTATGCTTTGACTACTTGTAATAGTTTGTCTATTTGTATAACATGCCTATTTGCTATTTGAATTATTTGCCTTATATGCCAATACTTGTGTTTTACTTGTATTGTATATTATCTATGTTTTCTACTGGGATTGAGGAGGTTCGGAAGGTGGTGGCGATGGGATCGCATGGAGGATAGGTTGGTAAAGGCTGTGGGACAGCGGTGTTTGGTTAGAATAGAAATCCCCTAAGATTGATCACCCTGTTTAATTATGTTAAGGTTGATATAATCATGCTTTATTGTTTTAGAAAGCTTTAAGTTTGAACTCTTGCGATGGATATGGAGCTTAGGATTGCCTTTGGCGTCCCGGGGTCTTATATCCTACCTCACTGGGCACTGCTACCATACTGAGAACCTCCGGTTCTCATACCATATTTCTGTTGTATTTTTCAGATGTAGGTCGCAACCCACCTCGGTGAGTTGTTTGGTTGGTGACAGAAGCAGAGGATCCGGACTTCTCTTTGAGTCTTTTGGGGTTATTTTGTATATGTCTGTCACTTTTGTATTTTATTTTGTCTAGGGGCTTGTATTTGAGAGAACAAAATTGTATAAGCTGTTTTTACTATCTGGTCCTGTATGTTCTGTATATGGCTAGCCGGCTTAAACTCCGCGAGCCGTGGCTAGTTTCCTATGATATTATATACTTATATTTTGAATTATCTTATCTGTTTCCTGTGCCTTAAGATAGTAGCTTCGTTAGTACGATTTGCGCTTTTGAAATCCTGTTTTTGAGCTATATCCTTCATTGGGCTTTCAGATTATACTATTCTTTCTATATATATATATATATATATATATGAGCTTAGAGTTGTCGTAATCTCTGGTTAACCTTCGCTTTACGACGTGAGGTAAAGCTTATGCTAATTAGGGTGTTACAGTGTTTGCTTCTGGTTAATCTACCGGGTTAAGCACAATTTTAAAGCACTTTGGCATAATTTCATTTCGCTCATATCCTCCTGGCACGGCACATGAAGATCTCCCTTCAGGTCATGTGCATGAAGAACTCCCTTCACTTTTCATGGACAATCGTAGCATCAATAGTCATGACTTCGTCAATGCATTTCGATCAAATAGGGCTCATTCATGGTAACGGCATCATTTTGAAGCATAAGGACCAATTTGTCCATTAACAATTTGTTCACCATCCACATCATCAACCAAAACGGATACCTCAGTCTTCACCCTTCCAAGTCAGCATTTTTCGTTGTCGTTTTGAACCCCAATTCGATGGAGGGGTATAATTATCACGTACTTTATAAGATGAGGAATTTAAATGTATTTTTCAATCTTGAAGGATAAAAATGTCCGTGTTTAAAAAGGTCAGAAATTTATTTGTCTTTTACTCTAATTTTTATTGATGTTAGACCAATTTAATTAAATTTGTAGTCATGATATTCTAGTGTGGAAATAAGCCCCAAATTTTGGATGTAAAATAATGTGACCTTTTTCACTTTAGGGTTAGTAATTTATTCTTATTTATCAATTGGACGCATAAATGTTTGGTAACCGGCTTTGAGTCATCCCACCCTGTGCTTCATGTTAATGTCAGGTTTGGATGTAAAATAACCCTATCTACTCTTGGATGCAAATAAACATTGCATTCTCTGCTGCCTCATTGGCAATTTGGCATTCACGCGTTAAACTAAGTTAGCTATAAACTTAAGTTATGTTATGATGATATTGCTGTAAAGCATTGGATTCGATGGTCCCAAAACGTTTGGATCATTAAATGGTCTCAGAATAAAATATATTTTTTAAGTTTTTTTTATAATTACTAAAAAGTTTTTATCTAATTTTAATTACAAATTAATCTCATATATTTTATTTAATCATAAAAATTATTTTTTATTTTATAAATTATTATTTTATTATTAATCTATTATGATTATTAACAATCAAAAACAAAAACAATAACGAATTAGATCTTCTCTTGATCGTAATAAACTTTTTGGCTATTCCAATTGATTAAAAGATTATATTTGATCCGTGACGTTCGTCAAGGACTGTGAAATCGTGTTTTTTTAAATCAATCGATTGGATTATCAAAACAATCGATTGAATTTCAGATTTTCCATAACTCAATCGATTGGACTACAGGTTGTCATCACAAAACAATCGATTGAAAATTATAAGGCAGCATGGTTTTTGTAAGACCTAGAATATTTGAAAAGTCTTATCATGATCAAGTCTCAAATCCTACAGTTATTTATAGCCTTAATTTCAGAGCTTATTTTATTAAAGATAATTGAGGCAAGTTTTGATTTATTGGATTTGAGATAAGTTATGATTATTATCCAATTTTATAATTATTGGATTATTTTCTATATTTAAAGTATAAGGTTGATAGTTATGAAATAATAAGGATTTTATATGATTTGGATTAGATAAGTAATATTTTAAATATTAATATTGTTATTTTGGAAAATAAAGAAATTAAGTATATTATTTCTAATTATTTGGTTGGGAGTTGGGACATTTTATTGAAAATAATTTGTAAAAATGAGGAGCAAATAGTATTTTCTATATACAATTAGTGTTGGTTTTAATTGGGGTTTCAATTACTATATTATCCCTATTTTTAAGTGAAATTACTAAAATGTCCTTAACCCTAATTTTACTCAAAAACCCTAACCCAGTTACCCGGTTCCCCTGAGCCCAGCAGCAGCAACACTTCTCCTTTCCCAAATCAAAGCGCAGCCACACCTCCACCCCTGCTTCATCCCCTTCGGTGTAACGCACCCTCAGTCCTTATTTTAGCGCCGCAACCCTCCTTACAGCCGCCACCCTTTCTTTTTCCTTTTAGCAAACCTGCAACACGACAACTTCAGAGAAGAAACGGAAATCAAAAAGGGGGAAACTGAGCCAGAATGAGGGAAGGAGAGGAAAGAATAGCGTCGCCGGCGTGTCGGGCTTCACCACCGCCGTCGCATCGCTGTCGTCAGCCCTGCGAGTTGTCACCCGCACCGCTGCCGTCGAATCTCCGCAATGCTGTCGCCACTGTTCGCGCAGAAGAGGGTTGAGGAAATAGCTGCCGTATGCGAGCTAGAGGAGCTCGTCCTCGCCGATCTGCTACCGTTGGGATCACGTACAGCGAACACGCGAGATGGGTGGTGCGCCGTTGGAGCCACATCGTCGTGTCCCTCACTGTCGCCGCCGTGATGGAGAGCGAGAGGCAGAGAGCTCGCGGTGGGGGAAGGGGCAAGTGCCGTCGTGCCGTGCGAAGCTATCCCCGCCGTTCCTGCCATCGTCAATGCCACCGAGGCTCCGACCGTTATCGTTGTTGAGGGAGCTCGCCGGAGTTGCTGGAGGCTGCCACCGCTCTATCTGGTCCTGTGTTGAGTTGCGCCGGTAAGCCTCTGCCGCCAGAAAACGTCCCTGCTGTTGCGTTGCCGGAGTTCTGACAGCCGGAAAACCTCGCTGCCGCTGTGGTTGTAGTCCACTGTATGGCCGCCGGAGAAAACCGCCTTGGCCGCTGAAACCACCGCCGGTAAGGGTCCTTGCAGTCGGTTCTCATTCTTTCTGTTCCTAGGTTTTTATGGTTATGACGTTGTCGTGCAGTCGCGGTTGTCATGGTCGGAATTCGTCTCCACTGCTGCTTGAGGTGGCTGCCGGGCTGCCGCTGAACCGGTTTGAAGACCGCCATTGTTCCGGTTCAGCCGTTCCTCCTTCGATTCGGTAAGCGTTTCGATTTGAAAGCTTTTTCGTTATTATTCTGTTATCTCACGCTGAGGTTTGTGGCGTTAATTGCTATAAGATTGAGTTCGGTTGTTGTATGTTGCGATTAGAGTTGTTGAGACTGTTGCGAAAGTGGCTTGGAGCTGAGGTTTTGGTTGCCATCAGTTCGGTTTGAGGCGGAAAGGACTCCATGAGGCGTTTGGGTTATGGAGTTGTGTTTTGAGGTAGGGGCGCTTTCCAAAAACTATATTTTGTATATTGGAATTATTACATATGGATACTGATGTGAGATATGGTGTATTTAGTGATTGTATCTACCTTATGTATTATTTGATTGACTCGAATGATTATGGATGTTTGTTTGGCTGAATTATTGTGCGGCTTTGTGAAATGTAATGTTTTGGAGTTGATTCTTTAAAGGCTTGAAATATGAGTTTAATCCGTTGAGGATTGGTTTGAATCGTGTCAATTATTCTGATGATGTGAAAGATAGAATACTTTTGAAATTCAGCCTGGGGTGCTTTAATTGATTTGGTTTTGATAAATGACTTATCGCTGAACTGATTCTTTAAAGCTTTGGAAATGAGTTAATTCGGTTGATATTGGTGTGATTTTGAAACGGTTTCTTTGAGATGTGCCAATGAGGCGACTGTTGGATTTAGTTTGATTTTGAATTGATTTTGGATTTTGGGCTGTTGGAAAAGGATTGTGGAATGGTTTTTGTTGGGACCCGAACCGGGTGGCAAAGTCCAAGTTTTAGGGGAGATGCTGCCGGAATTTCTATAAAATCCGAGTCTTTATTGAAAGGTTGTTTGGAAAAATGATGAGTTAAAGACTTCTACTATTTTATTTGAATTATCAAGAAAAGGATTATTCATGCTTTTGAAATGAATTATTAAAGAGGAAATTGTGATTTAGTCTTGCTTCTTAAGAAAGGCATTGTATCTCTTTCAGAAAAAAAGTTATTTAGATGAAACTTATGTTTTAAAGCTGTTTTAAATGTGACAAGGGCAATGCCTTTGAATTTGACTTGAGGGTTTCAATTAGAGGAGTTTCAATGACGTTGAAAGAACTTGAATGTCTATTGACAAGTTTCATTTTGAAATGTTTTGGAGAAAGGCTTTAAGTACTCTTGAACTCTGAATTCTTGCAAGACTAAAACAATTTTGAATAGTTGAAACATTCTAGAATTTATTATGGGGGTTGAAGTTGGTTTTCCTAAGTAAAGGAAACGGCTTGAAAGAAGTAAATGATTACATGACTCGGTTTGGCTTAGATCTTATTTTATTACTCAAATCGGAAAGCCAAGGTTTTAATGATTTTAAATGAATTTGGCAAAATGAGTTATGTTATTCTCCCCTAAAGACTTGGGACTCTGCCGAGAAACTTTTGTTATAAAATCCCATTGTTGGATGGGTGATTTTGAATATCTCAAAGAGGCTTTTATCTTGCCATGATTATGAAAGTTTTGGAAAGAGGATGCCGAGAGTGGCATTGTTTTTAAAAGGGGAATTTACCTTGAGTAAAAGTGGCTTATGAGCCGAAAAGATTTGAGAAATGAGATCTTTAAAGCAAAGGCTTAAAAGAGTTGAAACTTGATTTCGAAGTGAAATGAATTGAGAAAATGATTTATGGCTTAAATGTCGGTTTCATGAATTTGATGATTTCGAATGTGGAAGTGCTGTTTTGTTGTGAGCCGGAATGGCTGTGTATGATTATACATATTGATTGGTTCTGGATTGAACCGTGAGCCGGAATGGCCTTGAATGATATGAATATTGGCTGGTTCTGGATTGAACCGTGAGCCGAATGGCTGAGATAGATGTTGATCCATGATTGAGAATGAAAGCATTTATGCTGAGATATTGATAAGTTGTGATGTTGCACTTCCACTATTGGAGATGAGGGTTTCCCTGGGTAGTAGCAATGGCTAGCCACCATGTGCTCCAGGTTGAGACTCGAAGCTCTGTTAACCCAATGTCGTAAGTGTGGCCGGGCACTGTGAAAGGCCCGGATGAGCTCGCCCCCATAAATATTCACCAGTGATGGTGATGGATAAATATTCACCAGTGAGGGTGATGGATATGGATCATGATTATGATCAAGTTTATGATGAGTATAACTCGAGTTAGGGATGCACGACAGAGGGACAGTCCAATGGTTAGCTACCAGGACTTGTCGGGTTGGCTCTGTAACCGACAGATGATATCATCAGCCACTAGGGACAGGCATGCATCATATGCATTTGTGTGACATTGGTTGGGTGTGCATATTATACTTGGTTTGCCTATGTGATTAATTGCTAACTGTTATACTTGTAATAACTGTTTGTTTGTGCTTGAACTTCCTGACTGTGTTTGCATCTGGGACTCTGTTGGATTGTGGTGATTGGTTGTTGGTTGGATTGTTTGGGCCTAGGGCCGTGGTTGGAAAGAGATGAACTGATGGTTGATTTCGGTTTTGTGTTTCTGGTTTGGAATAAAATTATGAAAGGCTATTTTGGTTCCGCATAGATAAACCGTTTTGAAAGGCTTTTGAGTTTTTGAGAATTGAACGGTTCTTCTTTCTGAAAAGATTTCCGACTTTACTTTCATTGTAAACCATTGTTTTTGAAAAGAGGCATAAGACGGTTATGAATCACTGGTGCGATTATCTTCATGTATCCTATTACAGTAATTCCCAAAAACCCTCTACTGAGAACCCTTTCGAGGATGATGTTCTCACCCCCCTACATTTTTCCCCTTTCAGGATATGGGCGCAGAAGTTACGAAGAGCTTATTTAATTGTTGTTGTGATGCTCTGTATTGTTTTAGTTATGGTTTATTGTACCCTCGCCTTTATCTTGATATATTCTGTAAGAGGGATAGGAATTGTATGTACTCTTTATGAGTTTCTGTAAGTTGTATGGTATGTATGGATGTACGTTGTATGGTAAAAGTATTTTTGGGAGCGGTATTGCGGTTTAAAGTTTCAAACAGGCTCATATTTTAGTATTAAATAGTATAAGTGTCATCGTAATATCTGAGCTATCAGAGTTGCGCAGCCGGAAGCGTTGCCTTTGGTAGTCAGGGTATTACAGTTTTCGCAAAAATCTATCGATTGGTCATATTACCCAATCGATTGAACGATGACTAAAATGTTGGTTTTTTATAATTCAATCGATTGAAAGCTTCAAAACAACCTGAGATCTCACAATTCAATCGATTGGTTGTGTTACCCAATTGATTGAATTCATCAAAACAATATGGATTTGCCGAATTCAATCGATTGGTTTTAGCTATATTCAAATCTTAGAACTGTGATGTCAATTTTGCATTCGTATAACATTGTCTTCTTGAGCTTATTCACTTGAGCATGTGAATGTGATTGAAGATAGAATTTTAAAGATAAGATAGATGAATAATAAGATAATAATTTATAAAAACGATAACAAAATTGAAATAGGCGTAGTACACACTTCAATCGATTGGGTAGCACAACCAATCGATTGAATTTGGCAAATCCATATTCGTTTTGAAGCATTCAATCAATTGGGTAGTATAAATAATCGATTGAATTATAAAAAACTCACATTTTAGTCATCGTTCAATCAATTGGGTAACATGACCAATCGATTGATTTTTGCGAAAACCATGCTACCTTTCAATTTTCAATCGATTGTTTTGTGATGAAAACCTGTAGTCCAATCGATTGAGTTATGGAAACCTGAAATTCAATCGATTGTTTTGATAATCCAATCGATTGATTTTCAAAGAAACACGATTTCACAGTCCTGGACGAACGTCACGTATCAAATATAATCTTTTAATCGATTGGAATAGCCAATTATCTTTTATTGTTAATAAACATAATAAATTAATGATAAAATAATAATTTATAAAATAAAAAATAGTTTTATGATTAAATAAAATATATGGAGTTAATTTGTAATTAAAATTAGATAAGAACTATTTAACAATTATAAAAAAAACTTAAAAAATATATTTTGTTCTAAAATCATTTAATGGTCCAAACGTTTGGAGACCATCGAATCCAGTCTCTTACTTTAAAGCCAGGTAGCCACTTTTTTTTCTATGCAAGATGGATTACCCTTGTACAAGCACGGACCTAAGTAGAGTAATGGGGGGCACTTGCCCCCACTCTCATTTCATTTTTGTTTATATATATATATATATATATATTTCATTTTAAATTTTAAATGATAAATAAATTAAAATTAATTATTTAAAATTTTAAATTTATTTTATCTTTATATCATTTTAACTATTAGTTAACCTAATTAAATTTAGTCTTCTTCTATTCTTAAATTTCAGCCGTTACTCTTTTATTCTCTTAAACCTTCTTCTTAGTTTCATATTTTTAACCTTCTTTTTTTTATTCTTTATCTAGTGGTCATCTTCTCTTCATCAAAAGTTAAATTTTAAATTTTCTATTTTGTTTTATATAACTCTTTATGACTCTATGTATTTTTCAATTTTATTGTTTCTCTTTTTGATATTTTTAATTACAAATTTTAATTCAAACAATTATAGTTTAGGTGGTATTGATCTATTTTTTCATTCTCTTCATGAATTTATATATTTTATTTTATTCTCAATTTAATGATCCTTATTATTTATTTGTTTATCTTTCGTTCTATTCTATTATATGTAATTATGTTGCTTATAAATTTCTAAAGTGAATTGATCAATTTACTAATTTAGAATATATATTTTTTTATTTTTAAAAATAATAATGAAAAAATATTTTTAAAAAAGTCACTCTATTATTAGAAATAGAAAGCTACCACTAGAATCTGAAATCACTCTATTAGTCTCTTCTAACAAAAAGAAGTTCTTAAAATATCATAAAGACTCGATTTCGTAATCGAATAGAAGACGAGTGGTTGAATGATTGTTTGGCTATATAGAAAGAGAGACATTCAATCAAATTAATAATGAAATAATTATTCAACATTTTCAAAATATGAAAACAAAAAAAGAAGTACCTTCAAAATTTAAAATGAAAAAAGTTAACTACTAATATAATTTTTAATTTTTATTTTGTATTCAAATAATTAATGTACACTTTTATTTTTTTAAATTTAAATATATCTTTTAATAATAATATATATTATTTTTACCCCAACATAAATTCTTTGGGTCTATCATTGTTCTTGTACATAACATCTAACAATAATAATAATAGTGGTAGTTATTGTCATCATGATTACTCTTACATTAAGTTTATCTCTTATCATCATTAATATCAATACTTTTAACATACATGAATAGGTCAAACGAGTTAGGTTTTCACATACATAAATTTGTATTGGTGGAGTTTGTTCTAGCATTATAGTGCTAGGGACTCGTACGTTTGGATTAATGCAACGAGAAGGAATAAGATGATATTCATTATCCGAGTAAGTTTTTATAAAAATGGATAAAAATTTTGTTAAGAAAAAAAAATGGTTACAATCTATTGACAACAAATTAAAATGATACATCATGGAAGTCGACAAAGATATTTGAAGGTCAAATATTAAATGGGTCGAAAAAAAAAGTAAAATAATCGAATCGGTAAAGAATGGGATGCAATTAACATGTGAAAAAATAAAATTAATTTTAATGGGTAAAGACTAGTCACACCGTAGAGACTGTTATTTGACTCTCAAAACATAGTAAAAACGTGAGTAATTAACTTTAGAGAGTAAATAAAACAAAAACGTGAGTATAAGATTAATGATGGTAAAAAAAAGTTCTGCATAATAAGGATTTCTTCTCTACAAATAGAAGAAGCAAAGAATTAAGGGGACTTCATTCAACATCCCAAATCTCATTAAAATTTTGCAAAATTTTTAGTCATATTGATGCTAAGAAAGATCAAGAAATACAAATGTATATGAATATTAGGGAGTCTAATTTTAGTAAGCTCAAATCTTTTGAATTTTTTTAATATGCACAAAAAATAAATTACAAATATACCTCATGAAATTTAATAATATTTTTTTTACATTTACCACAAATATTTTTTAAATTTATCTAAATGAAACCCTAATTCTATTCACTTTCCCTGTAAACTCATCATACTCCAAATTTATCCACAGAAGTCAGAACCACCACCACCTACTCTACTCTTCTTTAGTCTCTGCCATCGCCGTCCAGCCCAGTCGTCGCCGTCGGTCTTAGCCCATCTCCCGGTGTCGTTCCTATGCTCTCTCTCCCCGTCTCCTCTTGTCTCTTCTCTCGTCAAGTCGTCGTCAGCGCCGTGGTGCTTTGTCTTCCTCTTTATCCTCCACTTCCAGAGTTCTAATGGAGCCTCAGCTTCAGATAGTCTCAGGTATGAATTTGCTTCATTGATTTTTTTGTGTTCCTTTTATATTCTTGTTGTATGAATTTGTTTGAACTCAATTAGTTATTTTTTCTACTTATTTTTTGTTTAGGTTTTCCGTATTCCTTCCTTTCATTGATTTCATTTAATTATTTTTTTGTTCTGTTTGTTTCGTTGTTTGAATTTTTTGGATTTTTTTATGAGGGTTAAAAAATTTTGGAATTTATTTTTATGATTCTGATTTCAATTTCTGTGTGTATGATTCTGTTCATAATGTTCTAATTTTTTTATTCTATTTATTATTTGTTACTGCTGTTTGATTTTTTTTAGTCTGTTTGCAAATTCAGAAATTATTATTGTGATTCTGTTTGTAAATTTAGTGGTCACTAGTTAGTTTTGCTTATTTGATTATAAATTTTAACTAATTTGTGCTATTTTGCTGGGTAATTAGTTTTAGTCACCATAAATTGTAGGAAGCATCGAATAGTCAAACACACACAATGGATGAAAATGGAAAACAACTGAAATATGCATTTGATTTTTATCCCATATAATATATTTTAAATTAATATTCTTATTAAAGTTTGTTGCTTTAATCAATATCTTTCTCAATCGTAGTTTGAGCCAGCTCCAAGAGGGGAGAGCCGGACGTAACCAGGAGAACACCTGATTACTTCCTATGATAGAACTTTGGTTGACTTGCTACTGTAGTCAGAAACCAGTGCCCTTCATTAGTGTGCAAAGCCATTTCTGCGTCAAAATAAGAGCCATTGCATTAAATTTGATACTCGTATATTTTCAAAGTTTGGCCTTGTTGAATGTGTTATTTTACTTGAATGAATTTATAAATTGAATCATTTCCAAGAGAACGCTGAGGAATAGACGATACTTGTAGGCGTGTGCACACGATTTCAGCATGCAATGTATCAATTTAATGTTTTCTCCATTTTCTTCTTTTCTATTTATTTACCATTATTTTGACATTTCTCTCCTTGATTTAGGGTTATTGTCAAAGCGATGGATTTCTCTAGATGGATGATACTTTAATATGTCATCTAAAGTGTGCTTTAGACGATATGTTAAAGTGTGCTTTAGACGATTTGTTAAAGTATTATTAGTTTTTCTTTTTTTATATGAACTTTCATGTCAACAGTGCAAATACCTATCATTGCAATGAATGTTGATGGCAAAATAGTGTTTATGTCCGAGGATGATGGACAAAAGAAGGCACATGAGCCACTTAACAAAGAGAAAATGAATCTTACACAAAGAAAGTTGACTAGAGTAAGGAGTCAATTTTGCAAACTGATACGAAAAAATTAATCTTCTATAATAACTAACGGCAAGTGCACTAGGTCGTATCAAGTAATAAAACTCACTTAGAGTGAGGTCGATCCTACGAGGATTAAAAGATTAAGCAATCAATAGTTAATTAATTATTCTAGTTAGACAAACATAGTTGGATGATGAGCAAATAGGAAATGTAAATGACTTGAAATTAAAAGAAAGCAATAAAGTGTAAGAAAGTAAACAACAAGAAAAGTAAAGTACGGGAAAGTAAAGTGCAAGAAAGTAAATGACTATAAAGTAAATACAAAAACTAAGAATAAAATGAACATTGTGATCAAGAGATATTGAATTCTCTAGATTAATTGTTTTTCATCTCATTTTCAATCATACAACTCATTGATCTCTTGGCAATCATGAGTGATTGAATTCCAATCCCTTGGTGATTCAATCTCTCTACCCTTGAACAATTACCAATTCCTTGATCTAGTTGCTCATGAGAAGAGATGAAGATTGGTCCCTGATTATACCACACACTCTCCTAGATCCAAATAATGGGTAGATTATCCAACCCAAAACCCAAATATAATCAAGTGTGAGAAACAGTTTCAAGTATGATTCTATGATTTCCTTTCCCATGGATCACATAGAATCCAAATACGTTCAATCTCTTTCCCAAGATAATTGAATGATTACATGAAGAACAAAATTCTTTCTAGTAAATCAAAGAGAGATGAAGAGAAAAAGAAGAATCAAAATGAATCAATCCATCAAAGTACAATAGAGCTCTCTTTCCCAATGGAAATAGTTAGTGATTCATAACTAAAATATTTACAAGAAAGTGGAAGAGGAGAGAAGTGTGGGTGAGAAGAGAGGGTCCAAAGACCCCTCCTAGTGAAATTCCCAGCCAAGTGTTGATTCTTATTTTTATGAAACTAAAGCCTTTATATGGACTCCCCTAAATTACAAACTTAAATGAAATTGAAAGCAAATTACAATCAAATGAAAATGAACTATTCTAGATTATTCTTGTGGCCTTGATTGAGTGGTATTTGTTGGCTTGCTTGCTTGAAGTTGAGTGGATTTTAAGTGACCAAAAAATGATGTTCCAGGGGTCCTTTTGGTATATTGGGCATTCCTTTGGTGTGTTTTAGAGTCCGGCGCTTGCTACTGAGCGTGAGGAATGAGCGCTGGCTATTTTTCTTTTTGTGCGTGCGCACACTTGCAAAATCATCCTTGTGCGTACGCACATCAGGGTGTGCGTACGCACGAACCTCAATTTTTTCTTGGTAAAGTATCGAAGGCACTCTCCAATACGGGCGTGCAACGAGCGCTGAAGACGAGCGCCAGGGTCAACATTTTGTGCATGTTTTGGTGCGTACTGCACCTTGAAAATTTTTCAATTTCCAGAGTCGATGGCGCTTGCTGGCGAGCGTGGAAATGAGCATGGGTTCTAGCACTGGGAGTATTGAAGGGTGAGTTTTGAGGGTTGGTAGACGCTCTTGGTGGATGCTCTTGAGTGAGCATGGGTGGAGAGCGTCCTAATGAGTGTTAGGACATTGTTGGCGCACATAGGTGAGCGTTGGCACAAGCGCTGGGGCAAGCACTGTGCAAGTGTGTGTAGGCGCTCTTGGGTAAGCGCTGGCATGAGTGCTAGAGTGAGCACTGGTGCCTTGTGTTGAGTGTGGTGTAGTGTGGGGTGTGAGCGCTGAGGCAAGTGCTGCGTGCATGAGTGATGAGCGCCAAGCACTTCGGTGCTTTATGCTGGTGTTTTTGGGGCTTTAAAAATGCCCATTGTTTGTGCTCCAATTTCATGCCCACTATAGACTATTATACATCATTGGATAACTCTGGATGTCAGCTTTCCAACACAACTGAAATCACATCAATTAGACCTTTGTAGCTCAAGTTATGCTTCTTTGAAGATAACAAGGTCATACTGGTAGGATGCTGGCGCTCTTGGGAGAGCACCAAGAAGAGCGCCAGGCTTGCTTCCAGGGTCCATTTTAATACCATCTTTTGAAGCTTTAATTGAATATCCACCCCTTACTATTATATATTGTTGGAAATCTCTAGATGTCTACTTTCCAATGCAACTGGAAGCACATCATTTGGAGCCCTACAACTCAAGTTATACTCCTTGAAAGAGGGTAGGGTCATGCTGGCAAGATGCTGGCGCTCTCCCAAGAGCGCCAAGAAGAGCGCCAGGGTGAGCGCCAGGCCTACTTTCAAGGTCCATTTCAACACCATCTTTTAAAGCTTTAATTGAATGTCCACCCAATACTATTATATATGGTTGGAAAGCTCTGGATGTCTACTTTTCAATCCTTTTAAAAGTGTGTCATTTGGAGCTATACAACTCAAGTTATGCTCCTTGGAAGATGACAAGGTCATGCTGGCAGGATGCTGGCACTAGCCAAGGAGCATGGTGGAGAGCGTGGGTGAGAGTGTTGTATGCTCCAGGAGAGCGCTGCGCTCTCACAAGAGCGCCAAACAAGAGCGCTACTTCTTTATGGGTCATGGGCCACGCTTTTAAAAGCGCAGCCTAAGGTTCCAAAGCGTATCCAAAAAGCTCCTCTTTTCTTTGTTTGAGCTTGTTTTATGCTTTTTGCTTATTTTTCTACCATTTCCTATAAAAATAATCAATTCAACGAGATCAAAGCAATATATGACATAAGCACAAAAATAATAAATAATTAAGCATGATAAATTAATTTTTGATATGAAAAAGCATAGAAAAAATACATGATGCGCATGCATCACAGACCGAAATGCAAGTTATGACAGCACAATCAAAGTGAACCTATGATGAGCAGATATTTTATACGCTTTTTGATATCATATTCATATAGTTTTTGTTATGTTTTGTTTAAGTTTTATTATATTTTCGTAGGTTTTAGTGCAAAATTCATATTTTTGAATTCTACTTTGAGTTTGTGTGTTTTATCGTGATTTTAAGTATTTTCTAGCTAAAATTGAGGAGCTTTGGAAAAAGTCTGATTCAGACACAGAGAAAGGACTATAGATGTTGTTAAGATCTAACCTCCGTGCACTCGAAGGAGCTTTTCTAAAGCTACAAAAGTCCAAATGGCACTCTCTCAACGACTATGAAGGGCTAACATTTAGGGCTTTCCAGAAATATATAATAGCTCATACTTTGCTCTGGAAATAAAGGTTCAAAACAGGCATTCAATGCCAGTACTCCACCCTCTTCCTAGCATTGGACGCCCAAACGGGAGCAGCTAGCGTCCAACGCCCAAAAGGGAGTCCCAAGCCAGCGTTCAACGCCCCTAAGGAGTCCTAGCACGTGGAGACACCCTTGGCCTAGCCCAAACACTCACCAAGTGGGTCCGGAAAGTGGATTTTCGCACTACAAGACTAGTTTATCTTATTTCTGTAATCCTTAGTTATTAGATTAGTATATATAGGAGAAGATCACCCATGTTTAGGATCTTCTACCAAACCCTTGCCCACTCTACACGTTTTCAGCTTTATTCTTTGTACAGCATGAGTCACTAACCTCCTAAGGTTAAGGTTAGGAGCTCTGCTGATTCTTATGAATATCACTATTCTACTTCAATCTATGCTTGATTCTATTATAAGATGTATCTTCGTTCTTCATCCTAATGAATTGGGAGTGTAACTTGACCGTCATCCCTATTCACACGGGTTCTTGCGAGTCCTTGACAGGATGGTACTGAACCACAAGCTTGATTATACATCTCTTAGACGGCTAATCCACGGCTTCGTTGGGGACTTCTCGAGACATCAGTTCAGCCGAGGTTCGGGGCGATTAGGGCCTTTCTGGTATAGGCTAGAACTAATGAAGCAGTATTCTCTGATCTGGAAGATCCTTCCTTGTCTGTGGTGTTTTGAGTAGGATCACCAAGGGAATGGACTGCTAGAGCTTCATCCCCGTTCAGATTGGATGACCGCTGACCCGACATTTGATCTAAAGCAGAGGAGATTAATGACCGCTAACCCAGCGTTAATCATATACAGTCTGCCATGGAATGAATCAATCAGAAGTTGGAGTAGATGGTGAGAAAAATTGATCTAGAAGGAAGATGTAACACCCTACCATACAGAGTCTTATGCTTAAGTCATAATCCAGAGATGGCAAGGTGGTAAACAAAAATCGCAACTCGAAAGCACAACACTCGGATCGATAACGCAACGAGCAAAGGATAAGTTAACGCGAGATTATATATATACAAAAGAGTGTCAAAAATGGGAATATCAAAACTCAAATCCGGATACGAAGATAACCGGTCCGAGCATAGCAATATATATATACATATAATAAAATAAGGAAACTCCAAAGGAAACCCAAAGGAACACAAATACAGAACCCTATTCGCCAAAATCTCCTATAAGAGGAGTCATCACAGTTTGTATTATTTAGTGGAGATAAAAGTATCTAAATAAGATATATAAACCGAGACGGAGTCCCGAGAACAAAGGATCTTCGCAAATCCAGAAGTCTCCAGCATGCCTCAGCGAGAAACCTCACGTCCTGCATCTGAAAACCACAAAATCCGCATGGGTGAGAACCAGAGGTCCCCAGCATGGTAACAGCTTCCACATATATAATACATAATAATAGAGGAAAGCCGAAGGCAATCCTAGAACTTCCTCCAGATAATATCAAAGCTTATAAACAAACTAAACCGTAAGTGGCAACTGACTAAAGATCCTTCAGTCTAACTAATACTTCCCTTTCCAATTCCTTCAGACCTCCCAACCACCAGCAGGAGTATAATATAGCAAACACAGTTATATCAAACAAGAGATTTACAAATAGGAACAGATAAGGCATTTAGACAATTAGCAAGTAATATGCAGTCAAATGGGCAATCTCAAACAATTCATATAGTATGCATATGATAAATGCTTGTCCCTAGTGGCTGATGATATCATCTGTCGGTTATAGAGCCAACTCGACAAGTCCTGGTAGCTAACCATTGGACTGTCCCTCTGTCGCACATCCCCAGCTCGAGTTATACTCATCATAAACTTGATCATAATCATGATCCATATCCATCACCCTCAGGGCGAGCTCATCCGGGCCTTTCACAGTGCCCGGCCACACTTACGACATAGGGTCAAAAGAGCTTCGAGTCTCAACCTGGAGCACGTGGTCGCTAGCCACTGCTTCCTCCCAGGGAAACCCTCATCTCCGATGGTGGAAGTGCAAACATTCACAATTCATTCAACAGCATATATGCATTTATACTTAGCCATAATCATGGCTCCGCCGTAACACGGCAATAATCTAGCCATCCGACTCATGGTTAAATCCATAACCAGCCAATTCATTAACAATTACGGCCCTTCGGCCCATGGCACAACAAGCACTTCCACTGCCATCCTCCGCGTCTCACATAATCATCTTTGATCCTCATTGATCATTCATTTTTCCCTTACTTCACTCGCAAGTTACCACATTTACTAGCCCCTTGCCTCATTGCTAGGCATATTATAATGATTTAAGATATAAGTGGTGAGATCGGAGACTTAGAAGTATGAAATTTGGCTTTTAAAACTCAAAAATCAACTTTGGATTGAAAATAGGGCCACGCGTACGCGCACTCCACGCGCACGCGTGGATGGCCACAAAATCTCATCGACGCGCAAGCATCATACGCCTGGACGCGCGGGTTGAAAAATAGCCAAACGACGTGGAGTGCGCGTACGTGTGGGTACTCTTGCGCCCCAGGCACAAAACTGGCACAACTCTGGCACAACTCTCGGAAAAATAGCTGGGCATTTGGTGCAGCGCATCGACGTGCCCGCGCACACCACGCACACGCACGGATGGTGCTTTCTTGAAGAACGACGCGCACGCGCCAAGTGCTTCTACGCGCGGAGGGTCATTCTGCTAAAAAAATTTTCTAAGTTAAAAGCTGCAGAATTTACAGATTCAACCCCCAATCTTCCGACGGACATAACTTTCTCATTTTAAATCGTTTTTCACTCGTTCTTCGAACAGCATGAACATCCCGGGTCTAATTTCATTTTTAAATAGATTTGGCACAAATCAGAGATCCATAGTCCAAGTTATGCCCCATCAAAGTATGCCCAAAAACCATGTTTTCATACAAAACCATAAAGTGCCATTTTCAAAACAAGCCACTTTCAACTCTTTTCAAAATCAATCAAAACATGCCAATTTCATCCCTTTTCTTTGAAATCAATCAAAATATACCAAAATCAACATCAAGCCATCCTCAACTTACACATTGGCATTTCACCAAATTTTCCAAAATCACCATCCAACCCTTTTAACACTTCTCAATCAAATGGCTAAAGGACAAACACAATATCATGTCATACATCCTCCCTCATCCCAATTTCCAATAATACCATTTCCAATCAACCATCATTATACATAATCAACATCATACTCACCATCAACATGGTACCGCCCACCAATTCAACCTTAATCATTCATCAAACATATATCATAACATGCATTTTCTCATATATCACAAAATCAAGGCATCAATATTCATAATCACATATATGATCACATCATATATCTCAGTCATTTAACAATATCAACCATTCAATGCCTATCTTAGGGCCTCTAGCCTAAGTATTTCCTACCACATTACATATTAGATACGAGAAACCGAGACCATACCTTAGCCGATTTCCCAAGCTCAACCGGAGCACTTCCAAACCACTTGTCCACAAGCTCTCAAGGTCTCAACACCTCCAAGAACATATTTTATCACACAAAACCCTCTCCCAAGATTTCCAAAATCACCAATCAAGCTCCAATATTCACATATACACAACCTAAGCCACAATCATCATACCCATACACAACATCTCAATACCCAACATCATAGAACAACAAATTACACTAGGGTTGAGAATCTTACCACACCCAAGGTCCAAGGAGACAAGATTAACCTTCTCCTTCAAGAGAGTTGGGTCTTATAACATCAAAGAGCCCAAAATCTCAACATTTCATCCATGAAACTCGAAAACAAGGGCTGGAATTTCGAAGAGCAAAACGTGACTTACCTTAAGATTGATTGTATGGATTTTGTAGGGCTTTTCGCGGTGAACACGTGGCCGCAAACGGTGCGGCGATCGGAGCTCTAGATCAAAAGTTATGGTGGTTTGAAGATCAACCAAGGGAGAGAACTTGAGAGAGTGTCCTTCCCCCCTCCAAAACAATTTTAGCGTGTGTTTGTGTGTTGTGAGGAGAGAGAGTGCTGAAAACTAGGGTTTTAGTTTAGTTTAGTTGGGCCAAGGGACCACTTTTGGTCTGGTTGGCCCGGTTTGGTCCGTTCGGTCCAATCTTAGTCCGATTTCTATAAAATTGGTACCGAATTTCTCGTCTCACTCTCCTCTATCACATTTAGCCATAAAAATAACATTTTTGGCTTTCTAGAATAAATTCTCATTTATGGGTTAATTAGCCGTTAATTAACCGGGTCTTACATCCTACGCACCTAATTGGGAATTTTGCCCACAAAATTCGAATTCAATTACCTGAGAATAAGTGCGGATAATCCGTTCGCATCTCCGACTCAAGTTCCCAAGTGTGTTCCTCAACACCGCCTTGACTCTAAGCCACTTTGACTAATGAAACCTCTTTTTCACGCAACCGTTTGATACTAGTATCGTCAATTCTAACTGGAGCCGCTGGAAGCGTCAAATCTTCTCTTAACTGAACCGACTCAGGTTCTAATACATGGCTAGCATCAGGAGTGTACTTCCGAAGCTGTGACACGTGAAACACATCGTGCAGGTTCGAAAGATGAGGTGGTAGAGCCATCCGATACGCTACCGGTCCAATCCTCTCCAAGATCTGAAATGGACCAATGTATCGAGGATTCAACTTCTTCGCTTTAATCGCCCTACCTACTCCTGTGGTTGGAGTAACTTTCAGGAAAACATGATCTCCTTCTTCAAATTCCAAGGGCTTCCGCCTCTGATCGGCGTAACTCTTCTGGCGACTCTGCGCCGTAAGCATCCTATCTCGAATTTTCTTGACTTGTTCAGTGGTCTCAGCTATCATCTCCGGCCCCAACAAGCCTTTCTCTCCAGCTTCATACCAACATAGCGGAGATTGACATTTCCTCCCATAAAATGCCTCATACGGAGCCATTCCGATGCTCGCATGGTAACTATTATTGTATGCAAACTCCACTAACGGCATATACCGATCCTAACTCGCCGGTTGATCCAAAACACAAGCTCTCAACATATCCTCTAGTGTTTGGATCGTCCTCTCGGATTGACCATCTGTTTGAGGATGGTACGCTGTACTCAAGCCTAATCGGGTTCCAAAAGCTTTCTGAAATGCACCCCAGAACCTCGAAGTGAAACGAGGATCTCTATCAAAGATTATAGTAGCAGGTACACCATGGAGTCTCACAATCTCCTTTATGTATAACCGAGCTAGCTCCTCAAGGGGGTAAGTCATCCGAATGGGCAAAAAGTGAGCTGACTTCGTCAGTCGGTCCACAATCACCCAGATAGCATCAAAACCAATCCTAGTCCTTGGCAATCCCGACACAAAGTCCATTGCAATACTTTCCCACTTCCATTGCGAAACCTCTAAAGGTTGCAACATCCCAGAAGGTCTTTGATGTTCAATCTTTACCTTTTGGCAAGTTAAGCACTTTGAAACATATTCCGCCACATCATTCTTCATACCTGGCCACCAAAACATCACCTTTAAATCATGGTACATCTTAGTACTTCCCGGGTGAATGGAGAATCCGCTTTTGTGTGCCTCCTTTAAGATATCTTGCCTCAAAGTGCCAACATCCGGCACAATGATCCTACCCTTGAATCTCCATAACCCATCTTTTTCTTCCGATACTCTCCACTGTTTTCCTTGCTCGATAGCCGGTAACACCTTCCATAACGCTTCATCATTTTCATGAGCCTTTAGGAGCTCGGACTTAAAATCACTCGAGATTTCTAATCGGCTCAAACACAAGGTTCCAGATACTTCTTAAGCACCAATTTTTAGACTCTCGAATCCCTTGAGCAACTTCTCCTCTTGAAGCATCATCCAAGCCACATATAACGACTTCCGACTTAACGCATCTGCCACTACATTTGCCTTTCCCGGATGGTAATTCAACTCAAAGTCGTAGTCCTTCAATAATTCCATCCACCTCCTTTGCCTCATATTAAGCTCTTTCTGATCAAAGAGATATTTTAAGCTCTTGTGATTGGAGAAGACTTGGAACTTAACCCCATAGAGATAATGCCTCCACACCTTCAAGGCAAACACGACCACAGCGAGTTCCAAATCGTGCGTAGGGTAACTAACTTCATGAGGTCTCAACTGTCGTGAGGCATACGCCACCACTTTATGATGCTGCATCAGCACACATCCTAGACCCTTTAGTGAGGCATCACAGTACACCTCAAATGGTTCGTTCGGCTCAAGTAACACCAACACAGGTGCAGTGGTCAACTTTTTCGTCAATGCCTAAAAGCTTTCCTCACACTCAGGATTTCAAACAAACCGAGTGTCTTTGCGGGTTAATTTTGTCAACAGCATGGCTAATTGCAAAAAGCCTTTGATGAACCTTTGGTAATAGCCAGCTAAGCCCAGAAAACTCCTTATCTCAGTTACTGTGGTTGGTTGCCTCCAATCCATCACAGCTTCCACCTTAGTTGGATCTACGGCTATTCCCTTCTTACTCACCACGTGACCTAAATACTTTACCTCATCCTTCCAAAACTCACACTTAGACAGTTTCGCATAGAGTTTCTTCTCCTTTAGAATTTGCAACACGGTCCTCAAGTGTTCCGCATGCTCTTCTTCAGTCTTGGAGTAAATTAGTATGTCGTCAATGAAGACAACAACGAATTTATCTAGAAACGGACGGAACACTCTATTCATGTAATCCATGAATACCGCAGGAGCGTTCGTCAACCCAAAGGACATTACAGTGTACTCGTAATGACCATAACGAGTCCTGAAAGCGGTCTTAGGGATATCCTCACCCCTTACCCTTATCTGGTGATAACCGGATCGCAAATCGATCTTGGAGAAAACCCCAGCTCCTTGTAACTGATCCATGAGATCATCAATTCTCGGAAATGGGTACTTATTCTTTATGGTGACCTTGTTCAGCTGCCTGTAATCCACACAAAGTCGCATACTTCCATCTTTCTTCTTTACCAGTAACACTGGAGCACCCCACGGGGAAACACTTGGTCGGATAAAGTTTTTACCCAACAATTCCTCTAACTGAGACTTTAGCTCAGCCATCTCTAACGGTGACATTCTATAAGGAGCACTTGAGATTGGTCACACCCCAGGCACCAATTCAATAGCAAACTCGACCTCTCGGTTAGGTGGAAATTCCTCAATATCATCGGGAAACACTTCCGGAATCTGATCCAACCTTTGGTCATCACCCGAAACACCCGCGGTTAACAACAGGATACCCTGACATTCGATTCCAGAACAGTTCACCATCATCGAATTCAAGTAATAATTATTCACCACAACCGGCCCTTCTGTATCTTCCGGCATAAAGTACACCGACTTTGTAGAACACTCAAGCAGGACATGGTTCTTAGATAACCAGTCCAATCCCAAGATAAGATCAAGACCGATCATCGGTAAGTAGATTAAATTATGGACAAAATCACGCTGCTTGAACCTAAACAAAACTTTCGGGCATCCTAGCCTAGTTGCCATGGCTTCATGGGTAGCATTATATACTTTTAGGTCATAACCTAAGGTTACGATCTTCAATCCTAACTCATGGGCTTTCTCAACTATAATGAATGAATGCGATGCTCCCGAATCAAATAAAGCATTTAAAGTTTGACCAGCCATTTCACAGTTACCTCGAATGAGTGTCTCGGATCCCTCTGCACCCCTAGCTGAGGTGGTGAACACCCGACCGGTCTGTTGTGCTTTCCCAGCACCTTGCTTCTGCTGCTCTGGACAACTTGCGGCTCTATGCCCTGCCTTTCCACAATTGTAGCACAAACCCCATCCGGCCTTGCATGGTACTCCTGGATGGTGACTCCCACACCTAGTACAAGCTTGATCATTCTGAGGCTGCTTACCAAACCTTTTTCCTTGGGAGTAGTTGTTGTTAGGCCTCCTAAAGGAACCTCCCCTCTTGAAAGGTGGACCTCTAGGTGCAAAACTCTTCCCTCGGTTCTGTGGAAATGATCCTTTGTGACTTCCCTTCTCAGTGGCTGCCCTCTTCACGCACTCTTCAGCAACCCTACACTTGTTCACCAACTCGGAGAAAGTCCTAATCTCCATTGGCCCCACCGAACCAAAAATATCGCTCCGGAGTCCTCCTTCGTACTTAACACACTTCCATTCCTCATATTCCACTGGAGTCCCTTGACACATACGAGAGAATCTAAACAGCTCCTCAAACTTGTTAGTATACTCAGATACGGACATAGTACCCTGCTTCAGCTGCAACAATTCAAGCTCCTTGGCCGTCCTGGCAGAAGTCAGAAAGTACTTCTTATAGAACTCCTCTTGGAAGACATCCCAGGTGATATAATCATCACCCTACTGCAGGAGGCGTCGGATTCCTTGCCACCAATGCGACACTTCCCCAGTGAGCAAATAGATAGCGAACTCCACACGCTGCCCTTCAGGTACCACCTGCGCTTGCAGTGCTCGTTCCATGGCCTAAAATCATGTATCGGCCTCAGTCGGGCTAGTGGTTCCCTTGAACTTAGGTGGATTAACCTTCAAAAAGTTTACCAGTGTCATCGGGCCCTGAACTCCACCTCCGTTATTACCATGGTTGTTCATCTGTTGACCAAGAGCCTCAGCAGTGGCTTGCATAGCAACAGCCATGTTCTCCAATGCAGTCATAAAGTTCACCGGGTCATTAGGGTTAATCCCTGGCGCACAAGCATTCGTATGACCGCTCCTACGACCTCTACCGCGTCCACGAAGCGCCATCTGGTTCCTATACACACCAAACAATCGATATTAAGTTGATTAGTCTCAATATCGGAAGTCTAGTGCTTCAAAGTCCCAAATGCATGCTCATGAATGTTTATGCCAATTATATCAAGCAGATATAATAATAGCACATAACACACATACAGAGAATGCACAGAAGCATAGTTAGTCCGTCCCTCAGGCTCTACAGGAACGAACTGCTTTGATACCATAATGTAACACCCTACCATACAGAGTCTTATGCTTAAGTCATAATCCAGAGATGGCAAGGTATTACGACCTCTAAAACAAAATCTAGTACGTATAGTAGTGTGAATAAGGATTATAACTAGGAGCCTTTGTAGAAAAAGGAGTAAACAAAAATTGCAACTCGAAAGCGCAACACTCCGATCGATAACGCAACGAGCAAAGGATAAGTTAACGCGAGATTATATATATACAAAAGAGTGTCAAAAACGGGAATATCAAAACTCAAATCCGGATGCGAAGATAACCGGTCCGAGCATAGCAATATATATATACATATAATAAAATAAGGAAACCCCAAAGGAAACCCAAAGGAACACAAATACAGAACCCTATTCGCCAAAATCTCCTATAAGAGGAGTCATCACAGTTTGTATTATTTAGTGGAGATAAAAGTATCTAAACAAGATATATAAACCGAGACGGAGTCCCGAGAACAAAGGATCTTCGCAAATCCAGAAGTCTCCAGCATGCCTCAGCGAGAAACCTCACGTCCTGCATCTGAAAACCACAAAATCCGCATGGGTGAGAACCAGAGGTCCCCAGCATGGTAACAGCTTCCACATATATAATACATAATAATAGAGGAAAGCCGAAGGCAATCCTAGAACTTCCTCCAGATAATATCAAAGCTTATAAACAAACTAAACCGTAAGTGGCAACTGACTAAAGATCCTTCAGTCTAACTAATACTTCCCTTTCCAATTCCTTCAGACCTCCCAACCACCAGCAGGAGTATAATATAGCAAACACAGTTATATCAGACAAGAGATTTACAAATAGGAACAGATAAGGCATTTAGACAATTAGCAAGTAATATGCAGTCAAATGGGCAATCTCAAACAAATAACTTTGAGCTTAAGCCTCAGTTAGTCTCTTTAATGCAATAGAATTACAAATTCTATGGACTTCCACTGGAAGATCCACATCAATTCCTATCTGAATTCTTGCAAGTGACACTGTTAAGACTAATGGAGTGGATCCTGAGGTCTACAGACTTATTCTTTTCCCTTTTGCTGTTAGAGACAGAGCTAGGATATAGTTGAATTCTCAACCTAAGGAAAGCCTAGAATCTTGGAAAAAGTTGGTCAATGCTTTCTTGGCCAAGTTCTTTCCACCTCAAAAGATGAGCAAGCTCAGGGTGAAAGTTTAAACTTTTAGACAAAAAGAGGGTGAATCCCTCTATGAAGTTTGAAAAAGATACAAGCAACTGATCAAGAGATGTTCTCCTGACATGCTCTCAGAATGGTCTATCCTGGGTATCTTCTATGATGGTCTATCTGAGATATCCATTCTGCTGGTGGATCACTCTACTTGAAGAAAATGCCTGAAGAGGCGCAGAAACTCATTGAAATGGTTGCAAGCAACCAATATATGTATACTTTAAAGAGAAACCCTGTGAACAATGGGGTAGCTTAGAAGAAAAGAGTCCTGGAAGTTGACACTTTGAATGCCATATTGGCTCAGAACAAGATCTTGACACAACAGGTCAATATGATCTCTCAATATTTGACTGGAATGCAAGCTGCAGCTGGCAGCACTCAAGACACCTCCTATGAAGGAGATCTTTATGATCCAGATCAACCTATGATGGAAGAGGTAAACTACATGGGAGAACCCTATGGAAACACCTACAACTCCTCATGGAGAAATCATCCTAACCTTTCAAGGAAGGATCAACAGAAGCCTCAGCAAGGCTTCAACAATAATTAAGGTGGAAGAAACCAAAATAAGTTTAACAACAGATACCATTCTCACCTTCTCAGTAATAGATGGAGACTTCTAAGCAGAGCCTTTCTGACTTAGCAACCATAGTCTTTAAACTCTTCAAGACCACTTATAATTTCATAATAGAAACAAGGTCATCCATCAGAAATCTGGAGGTACAAGTTGGTCAGTTGAGCAAGAGAATCCCTAAGACCCCTCCTAACACTCTCCCAAGTAACACTAAAGTAAACCCAAGAGAAGAGTGCAAGGATATCACTGTAGAAGCTGAAGCCAAATATGAAGGGGATACTCTGGCGTTGAACGCCAGAAAGGAAGTCCTTACTGGGCGTTCAACGCCCAAGGGTGAGCCATCTCTGGCATTGAACACCAGTAAGGAGGTCCTTACTAGGCGTTCAATACCCAAGGAAGCACCATCACTGGCATTGAACACCAGTAAAGAAGGCCTTACTGGGCGTTCAACGCCTAAGGCAGCACAAAATCTGGCGTTGAACACCAGTAAAGGGATGCAAGCTAGGCGTTCAACGCCTAAAGAGACACAAGTCCTGGCATTGAATGCCACAATAGGGATAGTTGGCGACCCTAAGCCCATTGAGAACTTCCCAATTGAAAAACTGATAGAACCCACCGTTCATGAGGAGCCCATTGAAGTTCCCTTGAATTCTTGGTTGAAGATCATAGAATCTGAAGAGTACTCTTCCTCTGATGAGGAAGAAAAAACTAGGGAGGAGCAAGTTGCTCGGTACGTAGGAATTCTGATGAAGCTAAATGCAAAGTTATTTGGAACAGGGACTCTGGAGGAAGAACCTCCAATGCTAACAAAAGAACTCAATGCCTTTGTTCAGTAGAAGTTACCTCAGAAGAAGCCGGATCCCAGACGCTTTTTAATTCATTGCACCATAGGTACCATGACCTTTGATAAGACTTTGTGTGACCTAGGGTCAAGCATAAATCTCATGCCTCTCTCTGTAATGGAGAGGCTAGGAATCTTTGAGGTACAAGCTACAAGAATCTCATTAGAGATGGCAGACAAGTCCATAAAAGGGATTATGGACTGGTAGAGGATGTCTTAGTAAAGGATGAAGACCTTTACATTCCTACTGATTTCATAATCCTAGATACTGGGGAGGAAGATGATGAATCCATCATCCTTGGAAGACCTTTCCTAGCTACAGCCAAGGCTGTGATTGATGTAGACAGAGGAGAACTAGTCCTGCAATTAGATGAGGACTATCTTGTGTTCAAGGTTCATAAACCTCATTCTACCTCAGTTGAAGGAAGCACCATTAACAAACATGAAGTGCTTCAACCATTCCTCTCAGTACAGAGCCTAACAGAGCCCTAGACACCAATTCTAAGTTTGGTGTGGGGCAACGATCATCAAGCTCTGAGAGAAATGGCAGTAAGAAGAAAGTGTCCAAGGGCTGGAGGGATAAGAAAATCCCCAATGAAGGACTCTCACCTGGCATGAGAGTTATCTTCACTGACAATCCAGTCATTCCACACACTGTGAACAGGATCCTCTCTCTAGAACATGTGGAACTTATCCGTGAGAGCACAAGCAAGAAGTTCACTGTAAGGGGCAAAATTCTAAGCCCCTATCCATCTCCGTAAGGAGCTAACCGTCAAGCTAGTGACGTTAAAGAAGTACTTTTTGGAAGGCAACCCAACCATAACTAAAGTTATTCCTGTTTTTTTTTTTTTTTTTGTTTATTTCAGTATATCAGTTTAATTTTTATATTTGTTTAAGTTTGTGATCATGTACAGTAGTTAGAACAGAAACAGAAACAGTTAGAGTTAGAAACAGAACACCCTGGAGCAGGTACCTTGCTGGCGTTGAACGCCAGCCAAGGAGACCAGAGTGGGCGTTCAACGCCCATGAGGAGCAGCATTGCTGGCGTTGAATGCCAGCCAAGGAGCATGAAGCTGGCGTTGAACACCAACCAGGGGTCAGAGACTGGGTGTTCAACGCCTCGAAGGAGGCAGAGACCTGGCGTTGAATGCCATGAAGGAAGCCCCCAATAGGCGTTCAACGCCCTAAGAGGATCACATAGCTGGCGTTGAACGCTAGCCAGGAGCAGGAGCTGGGCATTCAAACGCCGACAAGGGGCAGGGAATTTGACTTCTTTAGCCTCCCAAGACCAGTGGGTCCCATAAAATATCCACCAACCCCATCTTCTTCTCTCTCTTACTTTCACTCTTTCCCATATACTCTTCCCTATAAACCCTCAACAAATCACATCCATATCTCTTCCCAAAACCATTATAACTCCCACCAACCCCCACCCACTTTAAATTCAAAATTTCCCACCCGATTCCGACCCATTCATTCGAACCCTACCCTATCCCACCCCTATAAATAACCCTTCATCCACACACCTCTCATACACTAAATCCCCCACTTGGACGTACCCTATCTCCCTCCATCTCTCTCTATTCTCTTCTTCTTCTACTCTTCTCTTTCTTATTTTGCTCAAGGACAAGCAAAGCTTTTAAGTTTGGTATTGGAAAAGCCTTGCTTTTTGCCTTCTATTCACACTTATGGCACCCAAAGTCAGAGAATCCTCTAGAAATAGGAAAGGGAAAGCTATTGCTTCTACTTCCAAATCTTGGGAGATGCAGAGATTCATCACCAAAGCTCATCAAGACCACTTCTATAAAGTAGTGGCAAAGAAAAGGGTGATTCCTGAAGTCCCCTTTAGGCTAAAAAAGAATGAATACACAAAGATCCGACGAGAAATCCAGAGGAAAGGTTGGAAATTCCTAACCAATCCTATTCTGGAAATTAGAATCTTGATGGTACAAGAGTTCTATGCCAAATGTATGGGTCACAAAAAACCATGATACAAGCGTGAACCCACTTCCCAAAAATTAGCATACCATGGTTCGAAGGCATCTCTTGGATTTCAGCTCGGAAAGTGTAAGGTTGGCGCTCCATTTGCCAAAAATGCAAGGAGACCACATCCTTACACTAGGAGAGTCAATTTTGATTAGAGGCTAGACCAAGTCCTTTCAGACATTTGTGTGGAAGGAGTTCAGTGGAAGAGGGATGCTCAAGGCAAGCCTATCCAACTAAGAAGGCTTGACCTCAAGCCTATAGCTAGAGGATGGTTGGAATTCATCCAACGCTCTATCATCCCTACTAGCAATCGGTCAGAAGTGACCATTGACAGAGCCATCATGATTCATTGCATCATGATTAGAAGTGAGGTGGAGGTACATGAGGTAATACCTCAAGAATTGTACAAGAAAGCTGAAAAACCTTCCACCTTAGCAAGGTTGGCCTTCCCCCACCTTATCTGTCACCTATGCAATTCAGCTGGAATTGTCATAGAAAGAGACATTCCTATTGAGGAAGATAAGCCCATCACTAAAAGAAGGATGGAGCAAACTAGAGAGCCTACCCATGCACCTCAACAAGGGCATGTGGAGCTGCCTCAGCAAGAAATCCCTCAGATGCCTCAAGGGATGCATTTTTCTTCCCAAGGTTATTGGGACTAATTGCATACTTCTCTTGGAGAATTGAGCTCCAACATAGACTAGCTGAGGATGGGACATCAAGAGCACTCCACCATCCTCCATGAAATAAGAGAAGATCAAAGAGCCATGAGGGAAGAACAACAGAAGTAAGGGCGTGATATAGAAGAGATCAAGCGGTCCATTGGCTTCTCTAGAGGGAGCAGCAGTCAATGTCACTGATGTAGGAAATTTTTCTATCGGTAAAGAATTTCTCAATCGAAACCTTGTTACAAGTATAGTTCTAAACCAACAAACAATTCCTCAATCAAAAATTTGTTTGTCACAAGTGCAAACCCCGATAAAAATAAACCGAAGTATTTAAACCTCGGGTTGTCTCTCAAGGAATTGGAGGGAAGTGTTCTTATTATTGGTTATGAGATGCATATTTTGGGGTTTTGTGATAAGAGACAAGAAACATAAATGACAAGAAAGTAATGAAACTCTAATGATAAAAAGGTCTTGGCAAGGGTTGATGGTTAAGGATCTTTATCCTTGTTACTAACCACAACATGATAATTGTAAGGATCAATCCCATTAAGTCATCCTCTAACATGTAAAGGAAAGTCAAATGAGCTACACCAATCCTAGTCCACAAGTCCTAGTCACCTCACTAATTAACTTAGTGGAAGCTAGAGTCAATGGACACCAATCATTAATCACTTAGACATTAGCAACTCAAGTTCACCTAAGTTACCATCCCAAGCCAAGAACACAAAAATCTACTCTATCATCCTTCCAAGCATTTTGTCAAACACTTGGAAGGCATAAAAGGAAGGCAAAATAAGATTGCAAGAAATATAAATCTACAACTACCAATTGCAAGAAATTAACAACAACAAAGCAATTCAACAATAAAAGAAATCAAACATAAATTGCATTAAAGAAAAATAGAAGAAACGAGAGTGCATCAACAGCAAAGTAAACAAATACAAAGAGTAAAATGCTAAACTAGAAAAGCAAAGGTAAAGAAACAAGAAATTAGAAAGGAAAAGCAAATCAAAGAATGAATTACACCTAGATCTAGAGAAATCCTAATCTACATCTAACCTAATTCTAGAGAAAAGAGAGAGCTTCTCTCTCTAGAAACTAACTAAAGCATGATGAAAACTAGACTATGTGCCCCCCTTGACTCCTCTTGAATTTTGCATGTAATAGGCTCAGAAATGAGTTGGATCTCGGCCTGGGAAGCTCAGAAATCACCCCCAGCATTTTCACTTTAATGAGGTCACATGCGAGCTACGATGCGTACGCATGGGTCACGCATACGCGTCATTTGGCATTTTTACTTCCCACGCGTACGCGTCATGTCACGCGTACGTGTTGTCTTGCGACTTCATATACACGTGTGCGTGTCGTTCCACACGTGCGCGTCGATGAATGCACTCCAAATCCTTGATTTTCCATGAATCCTCCACTTTGCATGCCTTTCTCTTCACTCTTTTGATCCATTCTTAGCCTTTTCAACCTGAATTTACTAACAAACACATTAAGGCATCTAGTGGAATTAAAGGTGAATTAAAATTAACAAATTAAGGCCTAAAAAGCATGTTTTCACTCTTGAGCACAAATTAGGAGAAATTCATAAAATCATGCTATTTCATTGAATAAATGTGAGAAAAGTTTATAAAATTCCCTAAATTAAGCACAAGATAAACCACAAAATTGGGGTTTATCAAACCTCCCCACACTTAAACCAAGCATGTCCTCATGCTAAGAATAAAGAAGGACAAGAAAGGGGGTATGAACATTTATTCAATGCAAAGAAACTATGCAAACCTATCTACATGCATGCAACTAAATGCAAATTGATTCTACCTACTTGGTTAAAAGTAAATCAAACTCCAAGAACATATATGAACAAGTAGGGCTAAAATAATATGATTATTCATGAATTCCACTCATTCAATACCAAAATGAAGTACAAATAGACTTGCAAGAAGAAAGCTCATGAAAGCCGGAAACAAAGAATTGAGCATCGAACCCTCACCGGATGTGTATTTGCTCTAGTCGCTCAAGTGTATAGGGTTGATCCACTCAATTCTCCTCTAATCATGTTTTCTAAGATTTGTTTTTTATCTAACAATCAGCAATTATTTAATGCATGCATACATATATCATGAGGGCTTATCCATAGGTTGTAATGGGGTTAGGGTCAATGTGAGGTTATATTTGGTCAAGTGGACTAGAATTTGAATCTTTGATTAACCGAAGCTTCCCACCTAACCTATATAACAACGTATAAAAATATAATACAAGCCTAACTACCCATTATTCACTTTTTTACACACTCATGCATTTTCCCTTTTTTATTTTATTTTATTTTATTATTTTTTTTATCACATCCCATATGCATTGATTATTATTGAACCTTACTTTGGGGCATTTTGTCCCCTTTTATTTCTTTTTTTTTTCTTTTCTATTTTTTTTCTATTTATTTTTCTCCTTCATTTTTTTTCCAACTAGAATATATACCAAAGCATCAATTTTTAAACATAATTAATACATGCGTGTGTACCCAATTCCCATGATTTTTAATAAAAATACAAAACACCCTTTTTTCTCAACCAATGTCCCAAGTTTCCTCAGACTTTAATGATACACACTCACTAGCCTAAGCTAATCAAAGATCCAAATAAGGGACATTTATTGTTTTTTGCTTTAAGGCTTGTAATGTGATAAAATTAAGAATAAAGTAGGTTAATCGTAGGCTCAAAATTGTCTAACAATGGAAGATAAGAGGTAGGCTATTCGGGTAAGTGAGCTATTTGAAACAATGGCCTAAATCATATAAGTACATTCATACACAAAATAATGGACATATAGAATCAAACAAATCAAATATTACAATCATAGAAAGAGAATAATGCACACAAGAATGAAAATAAGTGGTTATATGGTGTAACCACACAATTAGGCTCAAATCTCACATGCTTGTGTTTTTAGCTCAAAACATGTTCCACAATGTATAATTCAAGCAAGTTCAATGAAAAATTTGTACCCAAATCAATTGGGGTGCTCTATAGATAAATTTCTTGAAAATTTTCATTATTTTGACTAAGCTTATTATACATGAATGGAAAATAAGAAAGTGCAACAAAAAATCCTAAAAGACCTAAAAAAAATGAAATACACAAGTGTTGGGATTAGAAACTTGTCACCCAAAAATGCCGAATCGGTCGGACGACCTCCCCACACTTAAAAGTTTGCACCATCCTCAGTGCGTTCTCAGACGAGCAAAGGGGGTACGGCGACTTGCCGGATTGCCACCTTCAGCTGGTGGATCAACCGGTTGCTACATTTTCTTTCTTCCACTTCCTTTGTTGCTTATAATGACTCATACTAAAAATAGAAGACAGGATAGTAAGAAAAGTAAATGCAAAAGCAAGGAATTCTATATAGTTGGAATGAGGTAGTAATCACTAGAATGAAGTGAGTGATCCAATGTGTGACATGGATAAAAGTGAGTGTGCATTCTAAGTTGCGCGCGGTTTAGAACACACATACTAACATAAAAAGCTATGTCACAGTTACACAAAAAGGAACATGTACTTCACTCATTCTAGTGTGCTTGAGATGCTTTAAACTCGTAGGTGAAGACAACCAAACAAGCAATAAAGAAGCATGAAAGCATTCAAGCAATAGATCAAGCAATTATGAATTGGATAACGAATGGACACTGATTGATGTGCAAGAGAACTTAATGGACTAAGTGATATATGAAACTTACACATCACTCAATGACACACCTAGAATTTGGGCTCACATCACCTAGTTAACATAAGGTGGGAAACATGGTTGCTATGCAATGTAGTAAAAGAGAACTAGAGGTGGATTCGTTCCTTTTATCTCCTATTTGCTTATGTTATTTTTTTGTTTTCCATGTATTTTATCTTATTGTCTATTTCTAGTGTATGATCATCTTTATTTTATGTCTTAAGGCTATGAAATATTCCATGCATCTCTCACCTTGCTTAAAAAAAATTTATCTAAAAAAGAAAAGTAAAAGACATGAATTTTTAGTTATATATTAAGAATAGTTCAATTATTTGATGTGGTAGCATTGCTTTTGCTTTCTGAATGTATGAATAAACAGTGCATATTTGATGTTAGAGTTAATAATGTTAGCTCTTGAAAGAATGATGATAAAAGTGAAATATTATTGGTGATCTGAAAAATCCAAAAATTGAGTCTTGAAGCAAGAAAAAGTAACAAAGAGAAATAAAAGAAAAAAATTATTTTATGCGAAAAAAATAATAAAAAGAAGAAAAAGCCAATAGCTCTTTAAACCAAAAGGTAAGAGCAAAAACCCAATAGCTCTTTAAACCAAAAGGCAAGAGCAAGGATCCAAGGCTTTGAGCATCAATGGTGAGGAGGGCCTAAAAGAAATAAAATCTTGGCTTAAAAAGTTTAAATGAGCTCCTCCCCTAACTATATGCTTATGGTGTGAAGGTGTCAAGTGAAAAGCTTGAGACTGAGCAGTTAAAGTCATGATCCAAAGCAAAAGAGTGCGCTTAAGAACTCTGGACACCACTGGTTGGGGATTCTAGCAAAGCTGAATAACAATCCGAAAATGTTCACCCAGTTAAGTGTCTGCGGTGTTTATGTATCCGGTGGTAATACTGGAAAACAAAGCGCTTAGGGTCACGACCAAGACTCTAAAGACGCTGTGTTCAAGAATAAAAAAGAACTAAACTAGGAGAATCAATAATACCATCTGGATTCTAAGTTCCTAAAGATGCCAACTATTCTGAGCTTCAAAGGAAAGTGAGATACCAAAACTTTTCAGAAGCAAAAAGCTACTAGTCCTGCTCATCTAATTAGAACAAAGCTTCATTGAAAACTCTGAGATTTATTGTATCCTTCTCTTCTTTTTAATCCTACTTGTTTTTGGTTGCTTGGGGACAAGCAATAGTTTAAGTTTGGAGTTCTAATGAGCGGATATTTTATATGCTTTTTGGCATCATATTCATATAGTTTTTGTTATATTTTGTTTAAGTTTTATTATATTTTCATAGGTTTTAGTGAAATAATCATATTTTTGGATTCTACTTTGAGTTTTTTTGTTTTATGGTGATTTCAGGTATTTTCTAGCTGAAATTGAGGAGCTTTGGAAAAAGTCTGATTTAGAGACAAAGAAAGGACTGCAGATGCTATCAGGATCTGACCTCTATGCACTTGAAGGAGCTTTTCTAGAGTTATAGACATCCAAATGGCGTGCTCTCAACGGCTATAGAAAGCTAACATCCAGCGCTTTCCAAACATATATAATAGTCTATACTTTACTCTGGAAATAAAGGTCTAAAACTGGTGTTTAACGCCAGTACTCCACCATCTTTCTGGCGTTGGACGCCCAAAAGGAAGCAGCAGGCATCCAACGTCCAAAAGGGAGTCCCAAGCCAGCGTTCAATGCCACTAAGGAGTCCTAGCACATGGAAACACCCTTGGCTCAGCCTAAACACTCAGCAATTGGGCCCGAAAAGTGGATTTTCGCACTACAATACTAGTTTATCTTATTTTTGTAATCCTTAGTTATTAGATTAGTATATATAGGAGAAGATCACCCATGCTTAGGATCTTCTACCAAACTCTTGCCCACTCTACATGTTTTCAACTTTATTCTTTGTACAGCATGAGTCACTAACCTCCTAAGGTTAAGGTTAGGAGCTCTGCTGATTCTTATGAATTAATAATATCACTTTTCTACTTCAATCTATACTTGATTCTATTCTAATATGTATCTTCGTTCTTCATCCTAATGAATTGGGAGTGTAACTTGACCGTCATCCCTATTCACATGGGTTCTTGCGAGTTCTTGACGGGATAGTACTTAGGGGTGGAAACAGGCCAGGCCAGGCTAGGATTTACTCTTAACAGGCCTGGCCTGTTATATAGTTAATTGGCCTGAGCCTCGCCTACAGCCTGTTATAGGCTCTTTATAAAGTACTAGGCCTGGTCTGTTATTCAGCTTGGTCTGGCCTGAAGCCTGTTAAAAGGCCTTATAATTTTTTTTTACAAAAATAAAAATATTATTTAAAAAAATTATTTTTTAATAAAAATATTTATATGTAATATGTCATATATTTAATATTTATAAAAAATTTTAAACTTTTAACGTATTTAAAATATACAGAAATATTTATAATAAATATAACAAATTTAAAATATCTCATAATTTTATTAATGATAAATAATTATTTATATATTTAATTATAATTTAACAGGTTCAGGCAGGCCTGACAGGCCAATAAGGCTAGTTTGTGAGCTTGGACCTGGCCTATTAACATATTAAGGCTTTTAAAAGAGTCTAGACCTGTGCCTATTTTATAACAGGCCAGACCATGCCAGGCCAAACACAGGCCAGACTGCAGGCCCTTGGCAGGTCGCCTGTCCTTTTTTCACCCCTAATAGTACTGAACCACAAGCTTGATTATACATCTCTTAGATGGCTAACCCACGGCTTCATTGGGGACTTCTCGAGACATCAGTTCAGCCGAGGTGCGGGGCGATTAGGGCCTTTGTGGTATAGGCTAGAACCAATGAACCAGCATTCTCTGATCTGGAAGATTCAACCTTGTCTGTGGCGTTTTAAGTAGGATCACCAAGGAAATGGACTGCTAGAGCTTCACCCCTGTTCAGATTGGATGACCGCTAACCCGGCGTTTGATCTGAAGCAGAGGAGATTAATGACCGCAGACCCAGCGTTAATCATATACAGCCTACCATGGAATGAATCAATCAGAAGTTGGAGTAGATGGTGAGAAAAGTTGATCTAGAAGGAAGAAGTATCTCCGAAGCCTTAAGCGTTCTCAAACCAGTGATTTCACACCTATCTTGTAACGTTTTATTTATTTATCTGTTTTATGCGTTTTCTCATGACAACCATATTTTCTATCCACCTAACTAAGATCTATAAGATAACCATTGCTTGCTCAAACCAACAATCCTCGTGGGATTGACCCTCACTCACCTAATGTATTACTTAGACGACCCGGTATACTTGCCGGCCTATCTGTGTGAAATGTGCGGAGCCAGTTTCGTGCACCAACTTGCTCAAACTATAGCATAAAAATATTGATAACAATGTTGCATCCCAATGAAAAAGATTGATAGGTACATGTTAACAGAGATCGGATCTACATTTCATCTACCATTAATAAGTTTGATCAAAATTTGTGTCGAAGTCGAACAAAAATCCGTCAAAACTGATTGGCACTTCCAATAAGACTTTAGGCTGATTTTACTGCCTAAATTTGCATGTAATTACGCGGAAAAAAGGTAATAAGTATGTCTGACAGAGCATCTACTTCGACGGAGGGGTCGAATGGAGACACTGGTCATGCTAGAGAAACTAGCATGACGTATGCAGAGGTCAAATCGGTCTCTCTAAACGTTAGCAAAAATCAAAGAGCAACCCCAGTTGTTGCTCTAGGAGAAATTTCATTGACTACACGTACCGTGTGGCCTCTCTATAGGTTGCCATCAAATTATTCTCCACCTTACGAAGGTTGTTAAAACCCAAGAATAGGAGGAGTAGGAGGAGGTGTATCAATAAGAAGTAAAAACTAATCCTCTTTACAATCGTCTCTCTCCTCCAAAATATCCTTTAATGGGTATGCAAGGAGGTTATAATCATAATGGATTTAACTATAATGCTTATCAGTACTTAATGAATAATCCTCTATATTTAGAGTTTGTACCAATATCTTTGCAGCCAATTATGCCAAGTGCTCTTCTGACACAAGGCTTGGGGTTGAGTCGACAAGGTGTATCAACAATGGGTGGTAGATCCATTTTTCAGAAATATCGTGACAAATTCATGTTGAAACAGCACTTCCTAATATAATTGAATCATTAGCTATGTTTAGGCAACAAATTGAAGATAGCCACCATGATCTGATCAATATGCTTACGCAACAGATGGCTACAGTTTTGAACCCCGTGATTGAAAATAATAATGTAAGAATTAATCGATCATCATCTTCGTGCATCACCATCAGAAAAAAAGAGAAGGACAACCATGAAAGATGCTACCTGAAGCCAGAGGAGTAGCTCTATCTCTTGTCCCTTCTGATTTCTTCAACAATCTTCTTGCTGGGTAAGAACCAATAACTTCTGTTTTTTCTATTCTTCCCCAATTCGAAAGTTCTAACCTTATTGAGCTTTAATCTCTTTTATTAGTAACCAAACCAATCAAGCTCAGCCTTTACAAGAGTAAAAATCCTTCTCTTGCTCCATATGAGGTTCGGCCATTTGGCCCTATGATTTAATTATGTTTGTTAGGGTTTCTAATTTAAGATAAGCAAATGAGCATAATTTGGTTTGTAATTCTCAAAGAAAGATAAGGGTTAGGATTATAGATTAGCTATATGTAAATGTTAGTTGTATTTTATTATGATGATGATCTAATATAATTGATGTTGTAATATGTTGCTGAAATTCTGTTAGTATACTAGGAATTGGTTGAATTGTTGTTGTTAGATGTAGTGTAGAATTTGATATTGTGAAAGTGTGATCATATTATGTAAATTGTGTAAATTCTTGATGTATATGGAAATGAGGCTCTTGGGCTGAGTTATGGCATAAGTTATGTAGATATGGTAATGAGTAATGAGAATTATTGATTGGTATAGGTTAGAAATGTTAGAGGATCAAATTTGGTTGTTGAAAATTAAGTATTCTTGCTGCAGAAGTTCTGAAATAGACTTGTAGACTTGTATTCTGGGGCTAATATAGACTTGTATTCTGTACCAAAATATTTTTCTAATAGAATTCAAGAAGTCTACTTTATCCCATAAAAGTTTTAAAAATTTTTGCCATATAGATTGAGAGATATGATTTTCAAATACTGAAACTTTATGTAGAAAATGCTATCTTCTAAATTATTGAACAATTTCTCTCAATCTATATAACTTTTGATTTATTTAACTTTTTGAATTGAAACTAAAAGAATGTTAAAGATATGTGTGTCTAGTTTAATGGTCTAAATTTCAAATTCATACCTATTTTAGAGAAGTAATTATGTTACCCAGAAGGTAGGTTGCTGGCTGGAATTTGCAGAAACAATTTTACCAAAACAGGGCATTACTTTCAGGTGTATAATTCATATGAAGTGATATGAAGCTACAACTTAATTTAAATGAAACTTAAATGAGTCTATCATATCTCCACAAATATTAAGAAGTGCAAAACCCGGTCAAACTATAATTAATTAAATAATAACTTAAATAGGAGCGAATATGGTTAGAAAATTTAGCAATCGAAATTTGATAATTTAAATGTGATATTCAGATTCAGTGAATTTTTCGGAGTCGGAAAACATAGTTTTTTACGTAAAAACGCGCACTGGAATTTTGACCGGCAGTACTGGCTGAGATCTGTCTGGTACTGCAGCTGAGAAAAGTGATTATAAGTAAATGAGGTTAAGAAATTAGGATTTATAATTAGGGAAGGTAGAAATACTTAAAGTACGATTTAAAGCACTAATCTTAAAGGTTTTGGCCCAAAGTTGGGCCAACGGACTAAACCAAGTGAATTGAGCCCAAGTGGATCCAAGCCCAGTGGTAAATGATGCACGGAAAACTTGTCTCATAACAAATTTCCCTTCGGCAAGTGTACCGAATTCGTCGTCAAGTAAAACCTCACAATAAAGTGAGGTCGAATCCCACAGGGATTGATTGATCAAGCAACTTTAATTAGAGGAATTTCCTAGTTGAGCGAATCAGAATTTGAGTTGAGAATTGCAGAAAATTAAATGGCGAAAAATTAAATAACAGAAAAGTAAATGCTAGAAATAAGAGCTGAATGTAGATGACGGAAAGTAAATTGCAGAATCTTAAATGGGAATGGGGGAATTGCTCATAAAAGTAAATGACAAAAATTAAAGAGAATGGGTAAGATCAGAAATGGAGGGTTCATTGGGCTCAGGAGATGTTGCATTCTCCGGATCAATTTCATTTTCATCTCTTCCTCAATCAATGCACTCATTGATCTCCTTGGCAATCTTAAGTAATTGAATTACAATTTCTTGTAATTCAATCTCTCAAATCTTGATCAATAGCCAATTCCTTGGTCAATTGCTCATGAGAAGAGATGAAGTATGGTCACTGATTATACCACATGCATTTCCCAAATCAAGTGTTGAGAGGATTATAGTCACATATCCATCCAAACCCAATTTGGTCCAGCATGAGAAAGCATTTCTAGCATGATCTCTTCATTCCTCTTTCAAGGTTCAGAAGAGATCCAAGTTTGAATAGCTTCTTTTCCAAGATAACTACCCAATTGGATGAAGATCGAAAGCTTTCAAGGAAAATGAAGAGAAAAGATAGAAGAAGAATAATGAAAACTAGTATTGATCCATCAAATTACAACAGAGCTCCCTAACCCAATGAAAGGGGTTTAGTTGTTCATAGCTCTGGAAAATGAAAACAAAGATGGAGAATACATGATGAAACTAGAAGTGCAGAGAAAGTAAAATACAGAGAGTAGTTCTATGCCAAGAGGCTCCCTATAATTTCCAACTCCCCAATTTAATTCAAAGCTACTCCTATATATACTACTCTTCTGTTCTTCTAGTTGGCTCTTTAAGTCTTGGGTATGGGCCTTTGGATCTTGAGTTTGAAGTAGTTCTCTTCTTCATTGGGCTTGGCTTTACTTGCAGAGAGAAAGTGTGAAGTGGGCAGAGACTTTAGCTCAGGACGTTAGTGGTGTTAACGTTCAGTGAAAATATGGGTTCGAGAACGTTAGTGACAATCACCTTTTTCACTAACGTTCCTCACACAAGTAAGAGCCACGTTATCTTCAACGTTAGTGGCACAAACGTTACCACTAACGTTGCCTCTTTGTCCTTCGCACACGTTATTGGGACTTGCCTTTCCCAATAACGTTGAGAAGTCCCTGATGAATGGATTTTTGATGGTTTAGAAATTCACTAATAAAATCTCGTTGTAAAGTATAGTTTCTAAACCAAGCAATAATCCTTTCATACAAAAAGTTGTTTGTCACTAGTACAAACCCCTAAAATTTATAAACCGAAGTATTGGACCTCGGGTCGTTCTCCCTAGGAATTACAATAAAGTGTCTTGTTATTGGTTATGAGTTATTTTGGGGTTTTGGATAAGAAGCATGAAAAGTAAATGGCAATGAAAATAAACTATAAAAGGCTCTTGGCAAGGTGTGAAAATTAGAAGTTCTATCCTAGTTATCCTTCTCAATTGTGATGAGAATTGTTCATTGCTACCACTTAGTTAACCTCTAATAATGGAGGAAAGTCAAGTGGATGAATCAACTTGATTCCACAAGTCCTAGCCAACTCCCAAGGGAAAGACTAGCTTTAGTGGTATCTAAATCAATTAGCAATCTCTCCAATTATCAATCAACAAGGGAATTAGATAACTCAAGCGTCACTAATTACTCTACCATAGCCAAGAGGAACAAAATCTATACTAAAATCCAACCAAGCATTTCATCAAACACTTAGAAGGCATAAAAGAAAAGCAAAGTAATTTGATAACAAAAATAGAATCTAACAATAATTATGGCAAGGAATTAACAACAACAATCAAAAGGAACACAATTATTATGAATTACCTCTAATTGAATTGAAAGAAAATAGAAGGAGCAAAAGTAGATCTACAACAAAACATAAGAACAACATAAAGGAAATTACAACTAAAGAATAGAAGAAGATGAATGTAGCAACAAAGAATTGAGAGGTAGAAGGAGATGAAAGCATGAATTAAAATCTAGATCTAAGATTATTAAACTAAACCTAATCCTAATTCTCGAGAGAAGTGAGAGCTTCTCTCTCTAGAAACTAACTCTCAAAACTAAACTAAACTAAAAATGATTAGTGGTTGGGAGTGATGATGATCATTCTCCTCATGCCTTCCCCTTAATCCTTCATCCTTTTATTCCTTTCCCTTAGCAATTTGGCGCCAAAAAATGGGTTCAGAAAACCTCTCAAATCGCCAGGCACGTGTTGCATTAATGAGGTCATGTGCTATCATCGGCGCGTGCGCGCATGGTACGCGTGCGCGTCCTTGGCCTGTTTCGCAATGTGCGCGCGAGCGCCTTGTGCGCGTACGCGTGCACGGCTGACTTTGCTTCTTTGACTTTTTGTGCTTCTCTCCACTTGCATGCTTTCTTCCTTGCTTCCTTTGATTCATGCCTAGCCTATTTCAATCCTGGAATTACTAGCAAACACATCAAGGCATCTTATGGAATCAAAGAAGAACTAGAATTCATCAAAATAAGGCTTAGAAAGCATGTTTTTACACTTAAGCACAAATATGGGAGAGATAACAAAACCATGCTAATTCTTAGGCTAAATGTGACAAAAGGTTATCAAAATACTCTAAATTCAATGCAAAACAAACCGTCAAATTAGGGTTTGTCAACCTCCCCACACTTAAGCCTTAGCATGTCCTCATGCTAAAATAAGAAGGAACTAAGGGTTATGACATTTATTGAATGCAACTAAACTATATGAGTCCTATCTAAATGCAACTATCTAAAGCAATTGGAAATGCTTAGTTCAAACAAATCAATTCCCAAGAGAGCATGTGTAAGCGCAAGAGCTAGGTAGTAAGGACTAAGTCCAAACCACAATTGTATTAAATTGTTAAAAAGAGTTCAAACTTGCAAGAATATAGATAATATAGGTGAACACATGTGATTGAACTTTTGAACCCTCACCGGATGTGTATCCGCTCTATTCACTCAAGTGTTTAAGGGTTAATTCACTCAATTCTCTTCTAATCGTGTTTTCCAAAATTTGGTTTTCTTCTAACAATCAACATTTATTCAATGCATGCATACATTCATCATGAGGTCTTTCATTTAGGTTGTAATGGGGTTAGGGTCAAGGTGGGATCATTTATGGTCAAGTGGACTAGGATTTGAATCTTTGATTAGCATAGACTTTCCCACCTAACCTATTTAATGACCTATACAAATGCGAGCTATTCTAACTACCCATTCTTCACTTTTTCTTACATACTCATGCATTTTTTTTTTATTTGATTCACAACACCCATGCATTGATTCCTTTTTATTGACTTCACTTTGGGGCATTTTGTCCCCTTTTATTATTTTTTTTTCTTTCATTTTATTTTTCTTTTCATCATTTTTTTTTCTTTCCTTTATATATATATTTTTTTTCTTTTTCTTCTTTCAAACTAAATACAAGAACATCAATGCATAAGGTCTCTACATTTGATCAATACATGAATATGTGCCTAATTCCTAAACATAAAAGTGTATTGCCCCTTTTTATCCCATCTAATGTTCCCAAGCCTCACCAACTTGAATAATACACACTCTCACTAGCCTAGGCTAATCAAAGATCCAAACAAGGACTTTTCATTGGTTTTCCGCCTTGGGCTTGTAATGAGCTAAAATAAGAATGAGTTGGTTAAGCATAGGCTCAAAATTGGCTAACAATGGAGAGTAAAAGGTTGGCTATTTGGGTAAGTGGCAAATGAAATAATGGCCTCAATCATATAAATGCACAAACACCAGAAATAAACAGATATATAGAATCAAGCAAATCAAGGATCACAATCATGGAAAGAGAACAATTTCACACAAGAATGGAAAATAAGTGGTTATAAAATGTAACCACATCAATAGGCTCAAGTCTCACAAGCTCGTGTTCTCAATTCAATACATGCTTCACAAGGTATGAAATTCAAGGAAGTTTCAAAAATTCTTTTTCAATCAATTGGGTTAATGCCCTATATTTAAACTCCTTGAAAAACCTCAATGTTTGACTAAGCATTGTTGTGATTGAAAAGTTCAAAAATTTTCTTAGTTCACCCTTTCCTTTTTCACTTAGAACCAATATATTATGCAAAAAGGGTGCCTAAGTTTCACTTAAAACATGATTTCTAATCACAACCGCAAACTAAAAACAAAGATAAACAAAATGTATAAAGAAGAATCCAACTAAAAGTACGGAATCTATCATCCAAAAGATCTAAAAATATCCAAAAGCATCAAAATATCTAAGATCCAAAATAAGCAATAAAAGTATCCAAAGCAAACTAGAAATGGCATCAAAATATATACAAAGATATGCAAAATAGGATAACTAGGCTGAAAAGTTCACCGGTTCCCAGATAATGCTACCGGTGCCCTCCCCACACTTAAAATCAAGCATCGTCCTCGATGCTAAACCGGAGGATCAGTGGGAGGTACAACGATAGGCTCTGGCTCTGACTGTGGCTGTGGGACCGGCTGAGTCTCCTGTGTCTGAGGTGGCTCTGTAGTGTCAGGGGCATCCTGCTGAACCGGCGCCTCCGCGTCCTCCTCCTGATGATCCAGCTCATCGGAGGCCGGAGAATCGGGAAGCGGAGGTAGCTCAGCGCCCAGAGAGATAAGTGCCTGGTCCATCCGATCCAAACGGCGTCTGACATGGTGTCGCTCTCGCTCTAAGAACCGGAAGAGATGCTGGACCAGGAGATAGGTAGGCTCAGGTGCTGCTGGAGGGCCTGTAGATGGTGAAGGAGCTGCGGGTGTAGAAGATGATGGGCCAGCTGTAGGGGCTGGTGGTGAAGGTGTCCCTATGACAGCTCTAGCCCGAGAGCGGCGTCTAGCAGGTGGCTTCTCGTGCACCCAAACACCCCAGGGGATAGTAACCTCCCTGTCATCTGCATCAGCTGGTGGTGGTCGCACATCATCATCTGACCACGGGACATCAGCTAAGGCTGCCATACTCGTGACCAATGTAGGAAATGGAAGTAGGCCACGAATATGCGCCCGCCACATGCACTGTCGGATAAGTCTAGGGAAGGAGACATCCTTCCCCTCCATAACACACCCGATCAGCAGAAGCATCTCCATGGGGACCTCAGAAAAGTGGGTGGTAGGCAGGACGTAGTGGGCGAAGATCATCTGCCAAGTCCTGGCCTCCCTAGTCAAATGAGTGAATAACATCCCCTTTGGCTTGGTGTTGCCCGCATCCATAACCCATGAAGCATCCGGTATCCCAATCACGCGCCGAAGCGCCTCATAATCAAAAGTCATGGTATGGATGGCTATCTCAGCCTGATGATGGGCACACTGGTCATGCGGAATGTGTCGGCAATGTAATGCCTCCCCAATGGCGGTCTCGGTGACCATAATCTCTCTACCCCGCACCTGAACTGAGTCCAAAGTCGGACGGAAGAAGTTGCAGTAGAATTCCTTCACCCAAGATATATTTATGTCACCCAAATCCCGGTCAACAAAGTCAATACCTAACTCAAGGATCCGACCGGTAATGCGTCGTCTCACATCATTAGGTAGGAGCAACTTCTTCTCAATATTTAGCTTCGTTGTTCGATATCTAGAGAACCGAAGCTCACAGTAGAGATTGGGGAATTTGTCCGGATTGGTAGAAGGCAACTGCTGATTCTCTTTATCCTCGTCATGCAATGGATTCTTAGCATAGTTCTTGTAGATGGAAGGAATGGAGGGGGTAGAGTGTTTTCTCTTCTTAGAGGCGGTGGCTATGGCTTTGCCTTTATCCGACATCCTGAAAAATATGATAGAATATATAAAACATTTAGCATGTAACAAAGAAGGCATGTTCAGGATACAATTATCAAAGAGCAATCATGATGTTGCGCTGAATATGTAAAAGTGAACAAGTAAGCATAAGTGAATGACCCAAGACTGTAATCTTCATTAAAGGCAACATCTCATATTCAAAAGGCAATAATATCATCATATTTTTTTGAAAGAATTGTTAAAGAGGGTTAAAGGTGAGTGGAAGTGAAACGGTTAAGGGATTAGTAAGTTAGAAAAGTGGATTAGTGATATGATGATATATAGGCTCAATTTGAACGAGAAGTTGCGGTTCATGTTCACAATGATTGTGCAAATCCGGGAAGTCAAAAAGGAAACGGAAATGTGCCCAAAACTGAAATAAAGATCAAGATGAAACTAATTTCCTTGAAAATCAGACAGCATTCCGGCTTAAAATTGGACGTTCTCGGATAGCAAAATAGCACAATTAGCACAAAAATTGACATCAATCACGCACAATTAGCACAGCAGCAAACCGATACTATTTGGCAACACATATTGCATGGAATATCAACCCAAAACCAACATACCGTACTCAAGGAAGCAAGCAGCAGATATGCACATACGGAGCAATTATCAGGCCTAGAATCCTCTATCCAGCCCTAGCTACCTAGCAGCAATTATATCTATCTAACCTAACATACAAAATTCGAATTTAGCTAACTAACATGCAATTCTAGGGACTAACATAAATGAACAAATGAAAAGGAAAAATAGAAAAGAATTAACAGAAATGGAGCAGGAACCTGGGAGCCGGGAAAGACGGAGAATGGAAAGGGGGGCGACGATAAGGCAGGGGCAGCAGAGGCAGAACCTGGCACCGCCGTCAACAGTGGCGGTGAAGACGGCTGGCGGGGTGGTTTGGCCAGAGGGGAGGAGGGACGGTGATGGGGTGAAACTGAGGGCAGAGGGAAAGTAGAGCAGGGGAGCTGAGAGATGGAGAGAGTGAAGAAGAAAGTGTTGATGGAGAAAGAGAGAGGGGTTGCCGGTGATTGTCGCCGGCGGTGATGGGCGGGATCGGCGGTGAGCACAGAGGCGGAGAAGAACGGAGACAAAGAGGAGTAAGAGAAGTAAGAGAGAAGGGGAAGGAGAAGAGGGCATGGCAGTGATGGCGGCGGCGGCGATGGTGGTCGGAGCGCTCGCCGGAGGTCGGTCGGTCAGGAGAGGAGGAAGGTGAAGAATGGTGGGAGGGGAAAATGGAACGTTAGAGAGAAAGGGGGTTGGGGTGCGCGACTGCGCAATGTGCTTCGCGAGCTAGGGTTATCCCTATTTTTGAATCGGCGCGCGCGCGCACCTTGCGCGTCCGCGTCTATTGAGAGAACGTGGGCCCTACGCGTGCGCGTACAACGCGCTTAAGCGGGGATGAGCAAAATAGGGAAGGACGCGTGCGCGTACCGTGCGCGCACGCGTGCATGGAGTTAGGCTAGGGGCTTAAAGTTGGCCTAACTCAGGCCTAACTCTCTGGAGAATGGCCTGGGAGTCGCGCCACTAGATTTGCGCGCACGCGGCAAGTACGCGTCCGCGTGCATTGAGGGGAATGGAGAACCACGCGTGAGCGTACAGTGCGCGCTAACGTGGGGTGGCATATTAGGCAGGGGCGCGTGCGCATACCTTGCGCGCACGCGTACATGAGATTGGGCCTGAGGCTTAGAATGGGCTTGAGGCACGCCCAACTCTCTGGTCCATGGCCTAGTTTGGTGGCACCACGCAAGGACGCGCGCGCGGCAAGTGCGCGTCCGCGTACATTGAGGAATTGTGAAATGGCGCGCTGGCGCGATGCATGCGCTCGCGCAGATCGGGTTGGGCCTGGGGCCTAGAGCTAGCCCAGAAATGGCTTAACTCTCTGGGGTTTGGTTCAATCAATTGCAGCAAAAAAATCGGTGCAGACGCGGCAGGTGCGCGTCCGCGTGGGTCAATGTTGGGCTCAAGGCACAATGTTCGCCAAAGGGAGGCCCAACTCTCTGGAGTGTGGCTCGTGGTGCATGCGCGTCGGGACGTGTACGCGTACGTTGTGCGCGCGCGTCCACGCCCCCTTTTTTTTTTTTTAAGCAGAAAAATTATGCCCAGGAGCTCCCTAGACTACTGACAGCTCTTTATTCAATCAACCATCACACAATTTGCAAAAATGCAATTTGACATTATTCATCTACTACGAAACACAACATACATGTGACTAGGCTAACAATTGAGTTGTACAAACAAAGTATGTGAAACATCTACCTACAATGGTAACTCAATTCACTTATTAGGCAAATTTAAAAGAGAATGGAAAGAGTTTACCATGGTGGGGTGTCTCCCACCTAGCACTTTTAGTTTAAGTCCTTAAGTTGGACATGTTGAGATGCTTATTGTCATGGTGGCTTATGTTTGTACTCATCCTTGAATCTCCAAGGATCTTTGCTCCTCAATTGGTTGACAGAATTTCCAACCCTTTTCATCAAGCTTGGGCAAAGTTCTACCCAGGATATGAGTCCCCATAGTTGGTCTTCACGTAGCGAACCGGGATCCCATATCTTGTCTTCACACCCATCCGTTAGTTGAGTTTCATGGTTTTGTCGGATGAGCGGTTGACATAAAGGTGATTGACACAGAGAATTCTCTTTACTCCACCAATGCTTCCTCCTAGATCCATATAAAGCAATCCGTGTCCTGACATCATCCCTATACCTTGAGGCCTTGGCCTTGATAAGCTTAACGCCTATTTTCCAACCACTACACAACTCGTTTTTACGTTTAATTCCACAAAGAGTTCTAAGTTGACCATCATTTTCAAGCAAACCATATTCAAGCGAGAAAGTAAAGCTTATGGATAAGAATTTTACCCACTTGAAAGTTGTATTGGATGGTAATTTGGGGAGAGAGGCTTCCCCACACTTAGACCATGCAAGGTCTACTTCATTGTGCTCTTCTTTGTGTATTTCCACCTCTTTGCGAGCTTCCTTGATTCCAACCTTTTCCCTTTTATCACATAGCTTGGTGTTGTCTTCAAGAACTTTGATTTCTTGCCTAATGGGAGGTGATTCAATTTTGGATAGGAACTCATTGATGAATAAATCCATTTCTTGGTCAACCTCTTCATATTCTTCAATTTCGATATACACCATGCTAATGGTATCCTCTTGGTAGCTCTCTTTCTCATTGCTCACCAAGGGTATGGGAGGTTGTGCACACTCTTTTATACTTTCAACTCCATGTCCAATGGGAGAGGATTCCATTGTAGAGATCAATTCATCTATGATTGAATCCATTTCTTGATAAACCCCTTCCAAGTCTCCAACGATGATATGTCTTGGAGATTGTGCACCTTCTTCAACTTCAATATCAAGCTCCTTGGAAGAGTGCTCCATGAGACTACATTCCCTTGGACTTTCAACATCTCCTAAATCTTCAACCACCTCTTCCTTTTCTTCAATGATCATAGGCTCCTCCAATTGTTCCAACACAAAACTTGACTCCTCTTTCTCCACCGAATTTTCCAATTTCACCTTCATACTTTGCTCTTCTTTTGACTTTTCACATGTGGTCACGGAGGTACCTTGAGTATTCAAGCATTGGTGGGCTAAAGTGTGCACCACCTTGGTCAAATTGGTCACAAATTCAAGTGTATCCCGCTTCATGGCTTCATGTCTTTGAAGTAACAAAGTGAGAGGATCGTCTATTGGGACTTGGGGTGGGTAGGAAGGTTCATTATTTTGGAGGGAGGGTTCATGGTAGGAAGGTGGTTCTTCTTGGTAAAGGTATGGAGATGATGAGTATTGAGGTGGTTCTTGGGAGTAATCTTGATATGGTTGTGGTGATTCTAGAGGTTCTTGCTCATAATGGCCATAAAAATATGGTATGGATGATTGGTTATATGATGGATATGGATCATAGGGTGGTGCTTGGTGATGAGAGGCTTGTGAGAATGGTTGAGGGTCATGTTGAGGATGAGATTCATAGGCATATGGTGGCGGTGCTTGGAAGTCACAAGATGATTCACCATAGCCATTGGATTGGTATGCATCATAGAATGGCTCTTCTTAATAGTGCATTGGTGGAGGTTGTTGCCATGAAGATTGATCATATGCATATGGCTCCTCCCACCTTTGGTCATCCCATTCTTGATACACATCTTCATTATAGTCCTCATTTCCTACAACATGTTGATAACCAAACTCATAGCCAAGGTGAGAATTCATGATAGCAAGAAGAAAATGAAAACAAAAATCAAATAAGAAACAAGAAAATTAAATCCTAAAACTAGCAAGAGCTAACACAAGCAAACATATTCACACTATTCACATATGTACAATAACCAATAACATAACACCATTGCAATCCCCGGCAACGGCGCCATTTTGATGAATGGATTTTTGACGGTTTAGAAATTCACTAATAAAATCTCGTTGTAAAGTATAGTTTCTAAACCAAGCAATAATCCTTTCATACAAAAAGTTGTTTGTCACTAGTACAAACCCCTAAAATTTATAAACCGAAGTATTGGACCTCGGGTCGTTCTCCCTAGGAATTACAATAAAGTGTCTTGTTATTGGTTATGAGTTATTTTGGGGTTTTGGATAAGAAGCATGAAAAGTAAATGGCAATGAAAATAAACTATAAAAGGCTCTTGGCAAGGTGTGAAAATTAGAAGTTCTATCCTAGTTATCCTTCTCAATTGTGATGAGAATTGTTCATTGCTGCCACTTAGTTAACCTCTAATAATGGAGGAAAGTCAAGTGGATGAATCAACTTGATTCCACAAGTCCTAGCCAACTCCCAAGGGAAAGACTAGCTTTAGTGGTATCTAAATCAATTAGCAATCTCTCCAATTATCAATCAACAAGGGAATTAGATAACTCAAGCGTCACTAATTACTCTACCATAGCCAAGAGGAACAAAATCTATACTAAAATCCAACCAAGCATTTCATCAAACACTTAGAAGGCATAAAAGAAAAGCAAAGTAATTTGATAACAAAAATAGAATCTAACAACAATTATGGCAAGGAATTAACAACAACAATCAAAAGGAACACAATTATTATGAATTACCTCTAATTGAATTGAAAGAAAATAGAAGGAGCAAAAGTAGATCTACAACAAAACATAAGAACAACATAAAGGAAATTACAACTAAAGAATAGAAGAAGATGAATGTAGCAACAAAGAATTGAGAGGTAGAAGGAGATGAAAGCATGAATTAAAATATAGATCTAAGATTATTAAACTAAACCTAATCCTAATTCTCGAGAGAAGTGAGAGCTTCTCTCTCTAGAAACTAACTCTCAAAACTAAACTAAACTAAAAATGATTAGTGGTTGGGAGTGATGATGATCATTCTCCTCATGCCTTCCCCTTAATCCTTCATCCTTTTATTCCTTTCCCTTAGCAATTTGGCGCCAAAAATGGGTTCAGAAAACCTCTCAAATCGCCAGGCACGTGTTGCATTAATGAGGTCATGTGCTATCATCGGCGCGTGCGCGCATGGTACGCGTGCGCGTCCTTGGCCTGTTTCGCAATGTGCGCGCGAGCGCCTTGTGCGCGTACGCGTGCACGGCTGACTTTGCTTCTTTGACTTTTTGTGCTTCTCTCCACTTGCATGCTTTCTTCCTTGCTTCCTTTGATTCATGCCTAGCCTATTTCAATCCTGGAATTACTAGCAAACACATCAAGGCATCTTATGGAATCAAAGAAGAACTAGAATTCATCAAAATAAGGCTTAGAAAGCATGTTTTTACACTTAAGCACAAATATGGGAGAGATAACAAAACCATGCTAATTCTTAGGCTAAATGTGACAAAAGGTTATCAAAATACTCTAAATTCAATGCAAAACAAACCGTCAAATTGGGCTTTGTCAGTCCCCCCCTTCCCTATGTTAGAGTCCACGTTAACTTAGTTAACGTGGCTCTTTTAACGTAGGCTTGCCAACCTTCGAGAACGTTAGTGACACTTACCATTGTTACTAATGTTACAATGTACCCCTATTTCTCACGTTAGAGTCCACGTTAACTAGGTTAACGTGGCTTCTAACGTGGCCATGCTAGCCATCTCCAACGTTAGTGATAAAGTTGAGTGTCACTAACGTTGGCTTATCATTCCCTTATCCACGTTAGCTTCCACGTTAACTAAGTTAACGTGGGACTTAATGTGGCTCATAGTGGCTTATGTGGGCTAATTCCAACATTAGTGACAATGTTGGGTGTCACTAACGTTGGCGATCACCTCCCTTCTTCACGTTAACTTCCACGTTAACTAAGTTAACGTGGGAGTTAACGTGGCTTATTGGGGCTTGTGTGGGTTCCTTCCAACGTTAGTGACAATGTTTGGTGTCACTAACGTTGTCGACCACTTTGTCTCCTCACGTTAGCTTCCACGTTAACTAGGTTAACGTGGAAGTTAACGTGGCTTATTGTGACTTGGCCAACGTTAGTGACAAAGTTGAATGTCACTAACGTTGGCTTCCCCTTTACTTCTTAACGTTAGAGGCCACGTTAACTAAGTTAACATGGCAACTAACGTGGCCACTTATGAGCTTGGTCCAACGTTAGTGATAATGTTAAGTGTCACTAACGTTGGCTCTATTTCCTTTCTTCCACGTTAGAGTTCACGTTAACTTAGTTAACGTGACTCTTAACGTGGGCAATGATGGCTTCGAGAGCGTTATTGGCAATTACTTTTCTCATTAACTTTGCAAGTTACTCCCATTCCACGTTAGTGTTAACGTTAGTGTTAACGTTAGTGTTAACGTTAGTGTAACTAACATAGCTACTAATGTGGTTCTTCTTTGCTTCCTTTGTCCTGAAATCAAGCAATAAAGTGCATCAAAGTTCTAGTCCAAGTTATGGGAAATGCAACATCCAATTTGTCCTTAAATTCATGCAAAATTCTCATGAAATCATGTAAAGTGCGCAATGTATGCTTGAATCAAGATGTAAGTGAATATCTACCCAAAACTAGCTTATTTCCTAAGGAAATGCATGAAACTACCCTAAAACAATAAAGAAAAGGTCAGTGAAACTGGCCAAAATGTCCTGGCATCACAACACCAAACTTAAAGCTTGCTTGTCCCTAAGCAAGTACTGGAACAAGAGAATGATGAATGGAATGCTAAGAGAAATGAGTCATTCTTGTGGAAGTCATGTCCCTGGTTTTATGGTGGTTTCATGCATAGCAACTTAGGTTCATTCCTGGCTTTTAGACCTTTATCATGTCCTAGAATACTCACTGTGATTGCATCCCATGAGACTTTTATTCATTGATCCTTTTGTTATTATTTCAGGGCTTATTTTTGTTCTTAAGCTAAGTGCTCTATAAGGGGGCAACTCTTTAAAATAAGCTTTCAGCCAACACTCCCGAACCAGTTGGTTCAAGGTGCTAGGTGTTGAAGCACCCCTAAGGACTTACTTGCTCAAGTCTCTCCCCCATACATACACACCACAGGCACATAGTTTATTTATTTTCTTTTCTTGAGACCTTGGTGTCCAGCACCTCTTTGGGTTACTAAATGCTCTGTATTGAGGGTTACTCTTGATAGTGGACTTTCAGCTGATAATCCCGAGTTAGTTAACCCAAGTTACCAAGTGATAAGGCACCCCTAAGAGCTTATTCATCCAAGTAGATCCCTCACACAGGAGCACCACAGACACATGCCTCAAGATTAAAACTATTGGTGCATAGCCTTATTGCTTACTCTTTTTCTTTTATTTTTCAACCTTTATTGTTCTTTCCCTTTTTCTTATTAGGATCTTCTTATTTAGCTAGTCCCATAGGGTGTGTTCAAAGCATAGTATTCATGACAGATAATTGTCTTCTCACCTTGTGGTTGAACCAACTTAGCTAACTTATGATCACACTATAAACTCATGAACTTACTTCATAGTATGAACTCCTCTCTGGTCTTTTAAAACACTCATTCTCCTTTCATTTGATTTAAAGGGACAAACATACAAGTAAGCAAAGTAAGAGTGCAATGACATAAAGACCAGCAAACATAGACCTTTTCAACACAAAAACTTAAAAGACAGAATTTAAAAAGGTTTAAACATAACATGGAAGCAAGTTCTATTTCATACAAGATCTTCCTTATTCAAAGCATAGAAAAAGATGGACCAAAGAAGGAACGTCACCACCTTTTACTCTTGTGGATGCCCATGCTTTCCTCCTTGTTTGTCTTCTTTGTGTCCTCTTGCATTCCCTCGCATCCGTGCCAATCTTGCTTGCTTCCAATCCTCAAGTGCCTTCCTCACTGATTCATGACTCTCTTCCACCTTTTATCTTTCTTCTCGTGCTAATTCATCCCTCATTTCTTCATACCTTGTGATTCCTGGATGCAATATAGGCAGCTGTCCTACCAAGTAACCAAGCCTGGCTTGAGTATTTATATGATGCCCAGTCCCGCTCAGGTAAACTCCTTCTGCAAATGCCCTTTGCTCGTCCAAAAGTTCTGCCTGTTCTATCTGTCTTCGATGCATCTCATGTATATGTGCACCTTGATGTGCTTGGATGTTGATTAGCCTCTGGATGGATTCTTGTTGCTCATTTTGCCTTTGTTCCATCCTGTGGAATGTTTCACTCCATTGTTGCCCTTGACTCAGTTGCTGATCCATCATTTGCTTTTGCCACTCCCCTTGTTGAGTCATCCATCTTGAGAGTGACTCCTCTTGCTGCCCCATCATCTGTAGTTGAAGCTCTCTCTGTGCTCCTTGGCTTTCCAAATATTGTCGAGATAGCCCATCAATGGCTTTCTGCAATTCGTGCATATCCAAGGTGGCTGGTGCTTGCCCCTCTAAGACTTGTCCTTCCTCTACTTGAGGGGCTGTCCTCTTCCTTTGCTTCCGTTGAGGCAGGGGGGATGCAGTAGCATGCATTCATCGAACGGTTATTGGAATGCCCTCTTTTATCCACACGGGGTCCTCATCTTCAAACACCACACCAGCTTTCTTGCACAGTCGGTAAATAGTGCTGGGGTAACCTAACGTTCCTCTTGAGTCGCTTTTCTCTGCCATTTTTCTAATGCCTTCTGCTATGAGTTCATGACCCTTGATCTCTCCTCCTTTGAGTATATAGTGTACCAGTGTGGCTCTCTTGAGATTCACCTCCGAGTTGTTCGCTGCTGGGAGGATGGACCTCCTTACAATTTCGAACCACCCCTTTGCCTCCGGAGTAAGATCTGCTCTCTTGATGAACCTTGGTCTCCTATCTGCATATCTTTCCCAGTCAGCTCCTGGTACACAAATGTCTTGCACAATCTGGTCATGATTAGGGTTGTTGTCCATTCTTGAATGATAACTCTCTTCTTCAAACGGTATGGACCGCAGTTTTAATGCCTTCATGACACTCATGGGACCAAAATCCACAATCTTTCCTCTCACAAAGCTTGTATATGACTCATCTGCCTTATCATATCGAACCGCATTTGCATAAAACTCTCTTATAAGATTTGCATTCACCTTAATGACCGGATCAGTGAGAAGCTCCCATCTTCTCTTTTCTACCTTCTTTGTGATTTCGGGACACTCAGTTTTCCTAACTTGAAATCCCAGCTCATAAATGATCTCCTTATCCACCATCCACCCGTATTGCAATGCATGGTGCAAGCTTCTAAATCTCTTTTCATCATACGGGTGTTGCTCCATAGGTTCCTTTCCCTTCCTTCTTTTAGAGCTCGAAGATGCCATGAATGAGGGTTAACGTGTGAAGTTGGCAATGGTGTGGAGACTTTTGGTTGTTTAGGGTTGAGTGTAATGAAGGGAGTGAAGGGGAATCCGAAATGGAGAGGTGTGCAGAGTGGGGTACGGAACAAGGATCACTTATATAGAGAGGTTGTGAGTGAATGGAGGGTGTGGATTGATGGAGTGGTTGTTTGATGGACGGTTGGGGTTGTGCATGGAGAAAGGACAAGGATCATCACTTTATGATGGAGATTGCTCGGTCTTCAAGGGTCCCATTCTTTTCAATGTTGCATGGCAACATTTTCCAATGCCTTCCCTTTTTAGAACAAGTGTGTAGTTTCTCCTCATGAAGTGGCCGAACCCTTCTCATTTAGTTGTCCAATCAATCTCCTTCAATGCTCCTCTCCTTTTCCCTATAAAATAAGAAAAATTAATGTCCTAAAAAGTATTTAAACTTTACGGCTAAACTAATGACAAGAAGAAAAGATTTTGTTTATTCATGAACTCCAACTAACTAACTAACTGTGTATCCTTATATGCAAATTGGTGGCACCATGGGGTGACACCAAACTTAGTTTGGAGTACTGTGATGAAAAGTTCTGTTCAAAGCTCCAAGACTAGCATGTTCTCAGTTGCATTCATGCTTTCTTGGCACGCTTTGAACACCAAACTTGTTCTTCACTATATACTGCAATATCAGGATTTCACCAAGTGTTTGTCAAGTTTGGGTTGGAATTCATGAATATTGACTTATTCACTAGTAAAAGCTCATAAAACATGGGTTGCCTCCCATGAAGCGCTTCTTTAGCGTCACTAGCTTGACGTTTCTCCTTCATCAGAGAGGTTGATAATGCTTCAAGTCCTCCCCTCTTGCCTTGGACTTATATCCATTGGTTGTATCAATGATCTCTACATGTTCCAAGGAGAGAACTCTGTTGATAGTGAAGACCTTAGGTAGCTGAGATGGTACAGTGGGGAGATTAGGGGGGATATCTGGGAAGTAAGCTGAGATCACTTTATCTCCTGGAGAGAAGTCTTCCGTAGGGATCTTTTTGTTCCTCCACCCCCTTGGTACCTTCTTCTTTGTCCCTTTTGATGTTGCCTTGCTCTTGGTGACTTCTTCTTCTAAGGAAATTTTGTTGTTGTCTTCACATGTCTCTGGTGGTTTAGGTTCCTCCAGCTTTTCCTTGAGTTGTGACAACTGCTTATTTCCTTGTTCATCAACCAAGGGCTTTCCCAGATGGGCTGGTTGTGCTTCAGTGCTTGCTTCCTCTGTCAGCATCTTATTATGATCTTTGCTTGGTTCTTTGTTTTCTTGGTCTGCTTCTTGTGAGAGTTTGAAGACATTAAAGCTGAGTCGTTCATCATGGATCCTCAATATTAGCTCCCCTCGCTCCACATCTATGAGTGCTCTGGCTGTAGCTAGGAATGGTCTTCCCAATAAGATTGGGTGAGTGTGACTCTCTTCCATGTCCAAGATGACAAAGTCTGTGGGAAGAAAGTATTTCCCAACCTTTAACAACACATTTTTCACCACCCCTATTGCTTGTTTTTGAGTTTTGTCAGCCAGCCTGATGACTACATCTGTGGGCAATATCTCATTGATCTGCAACCTCTTCACCAAGGATAAGGGCATTAAGTTGATGTTTGCTCCCAAATCGCAGAGTGCTCTATCAAACATTATTTCCCCTATGGCACAGGGGACATGAAAACTCCCTGGATCTTTTCTTTTCGTAGGCAACTGTGGTTGAATAAGGGCACTGCACTCCTTGTTCATCACTATAGTTTGGCCTCCCTTGAGTGAGCTTTTCCTGGGAAGCAGCTCCTTCATATACTTGATGTATGCGGGCATTTGTTGAATAGTCTTGATGAATGGTATGTTGACATGCAGAGATGCAAACAAGTCAAGAAATCTTGAGTATATTCTCTTCTCAACGGCACCCTTGAGTAGTTGGGGAAAAGGTGCATAAAGTCTCAGCAGCTCCTGTTGTGAGATTTCTGGTTCTTGGTGATCTTTTTCCTCCTTCTCTGTTGAGGTGTCTCCAGGTTGTTCTGCCGACTTGTTTGGCTTGTCCTCAGTCTCCTTATCACTTATAGTGACCATCTTGCAATCTTCCCATCTTACTTTCTTTGTTTCACCTCTCGGATTCTTCTCTGTGTCACTTGGGAATCCATCTGTGGGTTTGGGAATTTTCTCAGAGAGATACCCCACTTGAGATTCCAACCTCTTGATTGTGTCTCCCTGGTTCTTGAAACTGGCTCGCACTTCCTCCTTGAACACCTTGTTGTCTTGAATCTCTTTACCTATGTCTTCAAGTAGATTCTCAATCCTTGAGAGTCTGTTATCAAATGATTGTAGATCGTGATTAGAGATGGAAGAATGAGGTAAGTTATTTTGGTTTTGATGTGGATGTGGAGAGGTGTTGTTATTGGGGTGTTGATATGGTCTAGATGTGAAATGTTGGTGGCTTGCATTGTTGGGATTTGGGCGTCTTTGATCAAGGCTTTGGTCTTGTTGATTTCCCCACCCAAAGTTTGGGTGATTCCTCCATCCAGGGTTGTAGGTCTTGGAGTATGGATCATGGTTTTGCCTAGGTGAATTCCCAATGTAGTTGGCTTGCTCCTGACTACCCTCTGCTTCTTCATTCACTCCTTCTTGGGTTGTTGATGAAGTGGCGATTGCTGCTACTTGGTTCCTCTCCATCTTCTTGGTGAGGTCAGCCAGCTGCTAGGTAATGAGCTTGTTTTGGGCCAGCAGAGCATCTACATTGTTTAGTTCCATCACTCCTCTCGTGTTCCTCTTTCGGAAGCATAGAAGTAGTCATTCTCTACTACAGTTTCAATGACATCTATGGCCTCCTCAATGGTCTTCTTCTTGTTCAAAGATCCTCCGGATGAATGGTCTACGGCCTTCTTTGACTCATAAGAGAGCCCTTCATAGAAAATGTGCAGCTGCACCCATTCATTGAACATATCTAGTGGGCACCTCCTTGTTAGGTCTTTAAACCTCTCCCATGCTTCATATAGAGTCTCACCATCTTGTTGCCTGAAAGTTTGGACCTCAGCTCTCAGCCTATTGATTCGTTGAGGGGGTAAAATCTTGCTAAGAATTTGTTCACCACATCTTCCCAAGTTGTCAAGCTCTCCTTTGGAAAAGACTCCAGCCACTTGGCTGCCTTATCCTTGAGTGAGAATGGAAATAAGAGCAGTCTATAGGCGTCAGGATGAACACCATTAGACTTCACTGTATCACATATTCTCAGGAAGGTGGTTAGATGTTGATTGGGGTCTTCTTGGACACTTCCTCCGAACAAACAGTTGTTCTGCACAAGGGTGATGAGCTGTGGTTTTAGTTCAAAATTGTTGGTGTGGATGGTTAGCTTTTGAATGCTACTTCCATAGTTTCCTGGGTTTGGATTGATGTAAGAGCCTAAAACTCTTCTATCCTCCCCAGCATGATTTGCTCGTCCTCTTTCGCCATGGTTGTGAGCTTCTTCTTCACGATGGTTTTCCATGTTTTCTTCCATGTTTGGTTCAAAGTATTCCTCAAAGTGTTCCTCCTCTTCTTCAGCACCAACTACACGTTTTTCTCTTGCCTCCCTCCTTAGTCTAAGGAAGGTTCTCTCAGGTTCAGAATTAAAGGAAGTTGAAGCCCCGCTTCTTCTACCTGTCATACAACCAACAAGTACAAGCAAAGAGAATAGGTGCAGAAAGTATATCTGTCAGAATGACTGTTAGTGTGAGTGATGCAATATATCAAACAGTTAGTGGGTTAGTGAAATGAATGGTAAATAACAAAGAAAAAGTAAAGTAGGGGGAAGGGAAAAAAATTAACTAAAACAGAAAGTAAATGACTCAAACAGAAAATTAAATCAAACAAAAATAAAATGCTCAATCTAGTTATCCTCCAATTTAATCATTGTTGATGCACAATTAATCCCCGGCAACGGCACCATAAACTTGATGCACGGAAAACTTGTCTCATAACAAATTTCCCTTCGGCAAGTGTACCAAATTCGTCGTCAAGTAAAAACTCACAATAGAGTGAGGTCGAATCCCACATGGATTGATTGATCAAGCAACTTTAATTAGAGGAATGTCCTAGTTGAGCGAATCAGAATTTGAGTTGAGAATTGCAGAAAATTAAATGGCGGGAAATTAAATAACAGAAAAGTAAATGCTAGAAATAAGAGTTGAATGTAGATGACGGAAAGTAAATTACAGAATCTTAAATGGGAATGGGGGAATTGCTCATAAAAGTAAATGAAAAAAATTAAAGAGAATGGGTAAGATCAGAAATGGGGGGTTCATTGGGCTCAGGAGATGTTGCATTCTCCGGATCAATTTCATTTTCATCTCTTCCTCAATCAATGCACTCATTGATCTCCTTGGCAATCTTAAGTGATTGAATTACAATTTCTTGTAATTCAATCTCTCAAATCTTGATCAATAGCCAATTTCTTGGTCAATTGCTCATGAGAAGAGATGAAGTATGGTCACTGATTATACCACATGCATTTCCCAAATCAAGTGTTGAGAGGATTATAGTCACATATCCATCCAAACCCAATTTGGTCCAGCATGAGAAAGCATTTCTAGCATGATCTCTTCATTCCTCTTTCAAGGTTCAGAAGAGATCCAAGTTTGAATAGCTTCTTTTCCAAGATAACTACCCAATTGGATGAAGATCGAAAGCTTTCAAGGAAAATCAAGAGAAAAGATAGAAGAAGAATAATGAAAACTAGTATTGATCCATCAAATTACAACAGAGTTCCCTAACCCAATGAAAGGGATTTAGTTGTTCATAGCTCTGGAAAATGAAAACAAAGATGGAGAATACATGATGAAACTAGAAGTGCAGAGAAAGTAAAATACAGAGAGTAGTTCTATGCCAAGAGGCTCCCTATAATTTCCAACTCCCCAATTTAATTCAAAGCTACTCCTATATATACTACTCTTCTGTTCTTCTAGTTGGCTCTTCAAGTCTTGGGTATGGGCCTTTGGATCTTGAGTTTGAAGCAGTTCTCTTCTTCATTGGGCTTGGCTTTACTTGCAGAGAGAAAGTGTGAAGTGGGCAGAGACTTTATCTCAGGACGTTAGTGGTGTTAACGTTCAGTGAAAATATGGGTTCGAGAACGTTAGTGACAATCACCTTTTTCACTAACGTTCCTCACCCAAGTAAGAGCCACGTTATCTTCAACGTTAGTGGCACAAACGTTACCACTAACGTTGCCTCTTTGTCCTTCGCACACGTTATTGGGACTTGCCTTTCCCAATAACGTTGAGAAGTCCCTCCTTCCCTATGTTAGAGTCCACGTTAACTTAGTTAACGTGGCTCTTTTAACGTAGGCTTGCCAACCTTCGAGAACGTTAGTGACACTTACCATTGTCACTAACGTTACAATGTACCCCTATTTCTCACGTTAGAGTCCACGTTAACTAGGTTAACGTGGCTTCTAACGTGGCCATGCTAGCCATCTCCAACGTTAGTGACAAAGTTGAGTGTCACTAACGTTGGCTTATCATTCCCTTATCCACGTTAGCTTCCACGTTAACTAAGTTAACGTGGGAGTTAATGTGGCTCATAGTGGCTTATGTGGGCTAACTCCAACGTTAGTGACAATGTTGGGTGTCACTAACGTTGGCGATCACCTCCCTTCTTCACGTTAACTTCCACGTTAACTAAGTTAACGTGGGAGTTAACGTGGCTTATTGGGGCTTGTGTGGGTTCCTTCCAACGTTAGTGACAATGTTTGGTGTCACTAACGTTGTCGACCACTTTGTCTCCTCACGTTAGCTTCCACGTTAACTAGGTTAACGTGGAAGTTAACGTGGCTTATTGTGACTTGGCCAACGTTAGTGACAAAGTTGAATGTCACTAACGTTGGCTTCCCCTTTACTTCTTAACGTTAGAGGCCACGTTAACTAAGTTAACGTGGCAACTAACGTGGCCACTTATGAGCTTGGTCCAACGTTAGTGATAATGTTAAGTGTCACTAACGTTGGCTCTATTTCCTTTCTTCCACATTAGAGTTCACGTTAACTTAGTTAACGTGACTCTTAACGTGGACAATGATGGCTTCGAGAGCGTTATTGGTAATTACTTTTCTCATTAACTTTGCAAGTTACTCCCATTCCACGTTAGTGTTAACGTTAGTGTAACTAACGTAGCTACTAATGTGGTTCTTCTTTGCTTCCTTTGTCCTGAAATCAAGCAATAAAGTGCATCAAAGTTCTAGTCCAAGTCATGGGAAATGCAACATCCAATTTGTCCTTAAATTCATGCAAAATCCTCATGAAATCATGTAAAGTGCTCAATGTATGCTTGAATCAAGATGTAAGTGAATATCTACCCAAAACTAGCTTATTTCCTAAGGAAATGCATGAAACTACCCTAAAACAGTAAAGAAAAGGTCAGTGAAACTGGCAAAAATGCCCTGACATCAGTAAACCATTATTTTATGATTTATATTGTGTTTAATTGAGTGGTTTTATCAAGTCTTTACCCACTTATTCATAAGATTAGCATGATATTACAATTCCTTCCCAAAATTATTCCGTGGTTGAAAACTTGCTTCCTAGAGATCTTTTAATTATGTATTTTAACTCTCCTTTTTCCCATTCGATGCCGTGATCCGTGTGTTAAGTGTTTCAGGCTTCATAGGGCAGGAATGGCTTAGAGAATGGAGAGGAAGCTTGCAAAAATGGAAGGAACATAAGAAACCAAAAGAGATGACCAGCGAACAATGACGCGAGCGCATGGCTCTCGCGAGCGCGCAAAAAGAAGAAATCGCAGCAACGCAAACGCGTGCCTGACGCAAACGCGTGGATTGAAGTCTACACGAATAACGCGAACGCGTGGACGACGCGAACGCGTGACAAAGAAAATCGCTAAATGACGCAAATGCGTGGATGACACGTATGCTTGACCTGCGCGATCTGCAAAAATAACAGAATACGTTGGGGGCAATTTCGGGCCACATTTTGACCCAGTTTTCGGCCCAGAAACACAGACTAAAGCTAGGGAACATGCAGAAACTCAACACGCATCCACACACATTCAGGTACATTGAGATTAGGATTACTCTTAGTTTTAGATCTGAATCTAGATTAGCTTTACATTAGTAGTTTATGCTTTTGCTTTGGATTTTTGGATGCTGAAGAATCATTACCTCCGTGAAGACATTATTTTAGTTTGTTTCCTTATTCCTTTACTTTTATTCATTGCTCACTGACCCTATTCAATTAAGTATGTTGCATTTTGAATTTATTAATATAGAGAGTTACTTTTAATTTTAATTAATTTTAATTCTCTATTTTATTTAATTTATTTTGTCTTTTTATATTTTTATGAATATTAATTCCATGTCAATGGAGTAGATTTTCTACTTGACATGGGGTTGATTAAGAGGAGACACTTGAGTTGGAATGCTCGAGTGTTTAGTTATTTTGAATATTGTTGGCTAATTCTATATCTACTAACGCTAGACCTTCCCAAGGAAAAGGACTAGGATCTGCGGATAAGAATCAGTCCAATCACTTGACTTTCCTTTACTCAGTAAGGGTTAACTAAGTGAAAACAACAACCGCTTTACATTACACTTGAGAAGATTCCAACAAGGATAGAACTTCCGATTAATCAACTCCCCAGTCAAGGCTTTTTATATTAATAATAATTCTTAGTTTTATTGCTTTAATTTACAATTATTTTAATTACTCATTATCCAACTCAAACCTTCTGGAAAATTTCTAATTAATAAAATAGCACTCTTTCCTGCAACTCATTGGGAGACGACCTGGCACTCATACTCCCAGTATTTTTAATTTTAATTTTTGTGACAACCCCTTTTAAATTGAGAAGGTGGATCTTAGTTGGTTAAGAACTGTACTTGCAACGCAATTCGTTTATTAAATTTTTTAACTGGTCGATTTCCGCCACCATCAATTTTTGGCGCCGTTGCCGGGAAGTTACAATAGTGTGCTAGATTATTAATTAGTGTACATATTTTATTTTATTTGCATATTTTATTTTTATTTTGTTACCATGAGCTATATGTCTTCTCATTGAATGACGCGTTCATTGCCTGATCCGAGCTTAGCCGCTTTTGATCCTGAAATTGAAAGAACTCTTTCACGTATTAGGCGAGCTCGACGTCGGTTAGCCTCTGAGGGTGGTGAAGTAATTGTTATCGATTCACCAGTCTCATCTGAGGGCGAATCTGAACCGCCATCTGAGAACGAGACAAGTTCATTTACTACTGATTCAGTTGATTCACGTGCAGGTAACATGGCAGCACCTAGGAGGATTACTCTCCAGGAAGCTGGAGCCCTAGATTTTACACTGCAACCGTATCAAGTGCGTCATCCAAATTTGGCTGCAGATTTTGAACTGAAGACTACACTAATCAACTTGATGCCCAAGTTTCATGGCTTACCTGCTCAAGAGCCTATTAAGCACCTTAGGGATTTCTAGACAGCCTGTTCTACTGTTAGGCATCATGGTGCAGATGAAACCTCTATTCTATTAACCGCTTTCCCGTTTTCTCTTGAGGGAAAAGCGAGGGAATGGTACTACACCCAACCTGAAGCAACTGTTACTAACTGGGATACGCTTAGAAGAGAATTTTTGGAAAAATACTTTCCAGCTGAAGTTACTGATAAATTGAGGAAAGAGATTTCAATGATTGTTCAGGGTGAATCTGAGACTCTTTACGAATATTGGGAGTGCTTCAACAATCTCCTGGATGCGTGCCCCCATCACATGATCAATAGATTAGTATTAATCAGCTACTTCACTCAAGGCATGAACCCCCAGGATAAGACTACACTGGATAGTGCTAGTAATGGTTCCCTGAAAAAGTACAGGACCGCAGATGAAGCATGGCAACTGATCACAGGCAGAGGCGTAACCACTCAAAAGCTGTTGCAGAGATATCCTCTAGCGTTGAAACTACTGCTCTTACCCAGAGTATATATGAAATGACCAACCTCCTGAAACAGATGCAGTTAAACTAACAACAAACACATAAAGCTCAGCCTTCCCCACCACAGCAAAGCCAACAATTGGTTCCACAAAGAGTGTGTGGGATCTGTGCTGATTATAGTCATTATACTAATGAATGTCCGCAGCTCCAACAGGAAGACAACACTGTGGCAGCCACTCATAACTTCTATGACCGCCCAAATCAAGGATACAATCAACAGGGTGGCAACTACAACCAAGGTGGAAACTATAACCAAGGATGGCAAGACAACTCCAACCAAGGTTGGAGGGACAACTATAACAGAGGAGTTAGAGATAACAATAGAAACCAGAGGTGGAATAACAATAATAACAACAGACAGCAGAATCAGAATTAACCTTACAGAGCACCTCACCTAAGACAGCCCCAAGGACCCCAGCACAACCAACAGCAGGTTCCTCAGATCACTTACTCCAATTCCTCATCAAATGACGAGATGCTCCGTTCTCTTGCACAAGGGCAACAAGACATGCAAGCACAGCTGAACTCTACTTTAAATGGTATGACTGCCACTTTACAAGCTCTCGTCTCCCGATTAGATTCATCACATAATTCCACTAACCAACCTTCAAGCTCCAGTGGGATTCCTTCTCAACCCCTACCTAATCCAAAGGGTGGCATCAGTGCCATCACTTTGAGGTCCGGAACCACATTGCAGGAGAGGAACCATGAGGAGCCAAGCTCACCAGAACACGTCCCAGCTGAGGATGTGGTGGAAGTGGAAGATGCTGAAGAAGAAGAGGACGTACAAAACATAGTTGAAGCAGAAGCAGCTCAACCACAGAATGAAACATCAAAGGATGCAGAAGCTGCAAGTAATACCACCCCTGTCCCATTTCCAAACTTTGCAAAGAAGCTCAGAAAGTAGATGGAACTTGATCCCAAAATGGTAGAGATATTCAAAAAGATTGAGGTAACTGTTCCCTTTTTTATGTTATCCAGCAGGTACCTAAATATGCAAAGTTTCTAAAAGATTTATGCATACATAAAGATAAAATTAATGAATTAGAAACTATTCCTTTAGGTAGTTCTATATCTGCTTTAATGGGGGGTATACCTGAAAAATGTAGTGATTTAGGTCCATGTATGGTTAACTATACCATTGGAGGTGTAATATTTTCTGACTGCATGTGTGACTTAGGAGCGTGTGTTAGTATAATGCCTTTGTCTATATATGATACTTTGAGCCTCCCTCCCTTAAAAAGGTCGGCAGCTCATTTTGTGTTAGCAGATAAAAGCATTATTACAGTAGTTGGAATTGCTGAAGATGTATTAGTGAGCATTAAGCGGCTCATATTTACTATTGACTTCTATATCCTGGAAATGCCCCCTAATGACTCAGGAAGACCATCATCAATCATGCTTGGAAGACCATTCCTAAAGACTTCAAAGTTCAAGCTTGACGCCTTCTCAGGAACTTATTCCTTTGAGATAGATGGCAGAACTGTGAGTTTCAGTTTAAATAAAGCTATGAAGCACCCTCTAGAAGATCATTCTATCTTCCAATGCGACATTATTGATGAAACTGTAGCTGAAGTTCACCAAGAAGAAATGGAAGAGAAGCACATGGAGCAAGGTCCAAGTGTGGGGACACTTTCTGAAAACAATGAAGACCCTTTACCATTATCACCAGTTCTGGATGATCCAGAGCCTAGCTATGAGCAGAAATTAGAATTAAAGCCCCTCCCTCCACACCTCAAGTATGCTTACCTTGAGGACAAGCAGAAGTTTCTAGTCATCATTGCAAAGGAACTCACCTCTTAACAAGAGGAGCAACTGCTCAGTGTGCTGAAAAAACATAAGAAAGCTATTGGATGGAGCTTGGCGGATATAGAAGGCATCAGTCCCCAAGTTTGTGAGCATAAAATATTCTTAGAAGAGGGAGCAAAGCCTATCCGCCAGCCTCAAAGAAGATTGAATCCCACTATCTTAGAAGTTGTCAAGAAGAAAGTGACCAGGCTACTTGAAGCAGATATCATTTACCCCATATCAGACAGTGAATGGATCAGCCCAGTACAAATGGTGCCTAAGAAGTCTGGAGTCACAACAATAAAGAATGAGTATCTTTTCAGATCTTATTGAGAACTGTATGGAAGTTTTTATGGATGATTTTAGCATATATGGTGATTCATTTAGCCTTTACTTGGATAGTTTATCTAGAGTATTAGACAGGTGTGTTAGTACGAACCTTGTGTTAAATTTTAAAAAATGTCACTTTATGGTGAAACAAGGAATTGTACTAGGACATGTTGTGTCTAATACTGGTATTTCTGTAGATCCAGCAAAGGTGGATGTTATTTCTAGTTTGCCTTACCCCTCCTCCGTGAAGGAAGTCCTTCGTTCCTTGGCCACGCAAGTTTTTACAGGAGATTCATTAAGGACTTCAGTAAGGTAGCACTGCCTTTATCCAGATTGTTGCAGAAAGATATTGAGTTTGAGTTCAATGAGGATTGTATGTAGGCATTTGATAAGCTGAAGATCGCTCTGACTCAAGCTCCAATTGTAAGAGGACCATACTGGAGTCATCCATTTAAAATTATGTGGGATGCTTCCAACCATGTAGTAGAAGTGGCGCTGGCTCAGCGCGAAGGTAAGGATCCTTTTGTAATCGCTTATGCATCTAAAACTTTAGATGCTGCTCAATCTAACTATACTACTACTGAAAAAGAGCTTCTTGCTATTTTTTTTGCTCTGGATAAATTCCGAGCCTATTTACTTGGTACTAAGGTAGTAGTGTACTCAGACCACGCAGCACTAAAATATCTATTAGCTAAAAAGGAGTCCAAACCAAGACTAATACGTTGGATACTGCTGCTGCAATAATTTAATTTAGAAATCAAGTATAGGAGTGGTAACCAGAATCTAGTAGCAGACCACTTGAATTGCCTTGAGCACATTAAGGATAATTCCACTCCTATAAATGATAATTTCCCATTTGATAGCTTAGATGCAGTATCTAAGATAGTTCCTTGGTATGCATCTGTAGCTAATTATCTAGTTAGCCACACTTTTCCTCTAAACTTCACTAAGCATCAAAGAAACAAGCTGAAAAGCGAGTCTAAATATTTTATATGGGATGATCCATATTTGTGGAGGTGTGGTGCTGACCAGGTAATTAGACGGTGTATGCCTCAATCAGAATTCCAGTCTATTTTGGAGGCCTGCCACTCATCTGAGAGTAGAGGACATTTTAGCCCTCAAAGAACAGCTAGAAAAATTCTAGACTGTGGACTCTAGTGGCCTACTCTTTTTAAAGATACTGCTGAATTTTGTAAATCCTGTTTTCCATGCCAAAGATTTGGTAATATATCCAAGAGGGATGAGATGCCTCAACAGATTATGCTTTTCTGTGAAATTTTTGATGTTTGGGGCATTGACTTCATGGGTCCATTTCCAAATTGTTACTTTTATATACTGTTAGCTGTAGATTATGTTTCTAAATGGGTGAAAGCAATTCCTACCCGTACTGATGATGCTAACACTGTTGTTTTCTTTGTTAAAAACCATATTATTTGTCATTTTGGATCACCACGAGCAATCGTGAGTGATCAAGGCACTCACTTTTGTAACAAGAGACTAACAGGATTACTGAAGAGGCATGGGATAATTCACAAAGTAGCAACAGCTTACCATCCCCAAACCAATAGACAAGCAGAAGTCTCTAACAGAGAGATAAAACGTATTCTGGAGAAGATAGTAAAACCTCACAGGAAGGACTGGAGTGCCAGGCTACAAGATGCACTCTGGGCATATAGAACAGCATATAAGACACCCATTGAGATGAGCCCCTTCCGCTTAGTATACGGAAAGGCTTCCCACCTTCCAGTGGAGGTGGAACACAAGGCTTTCTGGGCTGTTAGGGAGTGCAACATGAATCTTGAGAAAGCTGGTGCTGAAAGAAAGCTACAACTAGCAGAATTGGAGAATCTTTGCCTAAAAGCATATGACAACTCCAGGAGATACAAAGAAAAGATGAAGGTTGTCCATGACAAGCACATAAAACGGAGAGAATTCATACCAGGGGAGTTAGTTCTTCTTTATAACTCCAGACTGAGGCTTATGCCAGGTAAACTAAGGTCAAGATGGGAAGGTCTATGCAGAGTAGAAAAAGCAGAGCCATATGGAGTTTTCCACCTGCGTCATCCTTCTAGCTCCAAATTCTTAAAGGTCAATGGACATCGCCTGAAGCTTTATCATGGTGAGAAGATGAAAAATAACAAAGAACTAGAGGTTTTCCTCTTGGAAGAACCACCAACAGAAGCAGAATGAGCCTAACGAGCGTCCAACTTAAGGACGTAAAAGCAAAGTGCTAGGTGGGAGACAACCCACCACGGTATGATTATTCAGTTTCAGTCTTAGATTTATTTCACTTTATTTCTCTTTTCATGGTGTTAATGACTCTTCTTATAATTACTACATATAGTCTGCATTCACGTTTGCATTAGCATTCTGCATTTCTTAAAAAAAAAAAAACTGCACGCGACGCGTAAGCGTCGCTGACGCGTCCGCGTCACATGTGCGTTTTGAAGAAAAGAAAATTGAACAGAAAGTCACGCGAAAGCGTGGCTGGAGGCGTGCCTTAGGCACAATCATGCCCACGCGACCGCGTCAATGACGCGTCCACGTCACCCACGCGAACGCGTGCCCCTAAAAATCGACGTAAAAGAGGTGTATGGCAGCAAGTTATGATGGAGCTGGGTTGGAATGATGCTGGAAGCACCAGCTCCATCACGCAACTACGTGCCCCACGCGGCCACGTTGTCCTAAAAACATGGCCATTCACGCAATCGTGTCAACCACGCGATCGCGTTACTCTAAAATTTGGCAAAATGGGTTCGAAGACAGAGAGTTGCGCGAACGCATGGCTGTCCTTGCGCCATTCGCACAAATCAAGTCACGCGACCACGTGATCCACGCGTCCGCGTCACTTGACAAATATCACCCACCACGCAGACGCGTGTGTGCGGCGCACAGAATTTCCACATCAGCCAAAATATCTTATCTTTTCTTCCCCAAATCCTAATTTTTTTTATCCCCTTCTTATTTCTTTCTTCTTCATTCTTCCTTCCTTATTCTTTGTCACTTTTTACCTTCTTCTTCCTTATTTTTCACATCCATTATCAAGGTTCTTTTCTTTCTTTCTTTACTTTTTACTTTTCCTTTATTATTTTTATTTATGTTTTTTTTTTCTTTTTACTTTCATTATCTATATTTTCTTTCTCTTTCTTTTCTTTTTTATTCCTTTAATTGGTGTTAGCAATTTAACTAGGTGATTCTTTTCTTTTATAATTTTTGCTTGTGAGTTATTGTGGAATTGTTTGACAATTATATATTACTTTTCATAAGGGATTGCTTGCATGTTCAAATTCCTACTTCCAATAACATATTTACCATGCATGCCAAGTGTTTGTGAAAAAGCCTGTATGGCACTATGTATTATTTTAAATTATTCTATTCTACTACTTTAATACCTATTTTTCACAAAATCCCTTTTATATTTTATTAATTAAATATAATTGTCAATATAAACAGATTATTAGTTTGAAAGGCTTGGTAATCTAACTTGGACATTAAATGCTCGATCTATGCTAATCATGCCTTTGCCAGCATGTCAATAAACATCTTGCATTTAATTGACATCACATGCACTTGCTATATCACCTTTGGTGAACTTTTCACATGTAGTCTAGACCATGTGTTAACGACATCCTTCTTTACCGTGCATTGATTATCACCCTTGATATTTGCTCCCTTGCTCGAACCCTTAGCTTTACAATTTACTTTCTCTTCTCTTTTTCAGGATGGCCACCAAGAAAGGTAAAGAGAAAGCTACTCCCAAACCACCAGCAAGGAGAGGAACAAAAAGAACATTAATGGCAGAACCATCTTCAATAGCGGTGAAACCTTCAACAAAACAAATCAAGAGGATCATCAAGGTCGATGAAAAAGAGAAAGCCTTCCCAGCAAAGGATACTGCGCGGTTCACTAACCACTACTGTGAGCAGATGTTCCCCATCCTGGCTGAAAGAAACTATAACAATGAGCACCTTCTCATCCTCCCAACCTGCATTGCTGACATTATTGAGCCCCGCATTGAGTGAAGACAATGGGAATTCCTACGGAGACAGCCACGGCAGGTTAATCTATCATGGGTAGTTGAATTCTACTCAAATTTTCACATGCCAACCATGCAGTCTGTCTATGTCCGTCAAAAGCAAGTCCCTATAACAGAAGAATCCATTCAACAAGCTTTAGATCTTCCCCCTGTTCCAAAAGGATTGGACGCATTCCAAGAAGCCTCACTCAAGTGTCAGACATACCAATTTAACTGGGACGCCGTTCTCAGAGTTATCGCACAACCTGGCAGCAGATGGATCTACAGATACCATCGTTCCCGACCTAAGGGCATATTGGCTTCAGCACTTACCTTGGAGGCTCGAGTATGGGCACAAATCATGTCCCATTACGTCTTTCCGAGCACTCACGAGTCCTCCTTCACTGCAGACATGGCTGTTTTACTCTGGTGTATCCTTACAGACCAGCACCTCAATTTACCAAGACACATTCAGCATGCTATGGCACACGTACAGATTGCAGGCAACTTACCTTTTCCCACCTTGGTTTCAGATCTCGTCTCAGCAGCCGGAGTCTCCTATAGAGCTGGGGATACCAAGGCCATGATTCCACAAGATGATCAATACGTCCCTAATGAGAAGTATATCAGACCTCCAGCAGCCACTATCAACAGGAGCATAGAACCAGCAGAAGACACTCCTCCTTCAACACCACAAGAACCTTCAACAAATCAACTGCTCAACCAGATACTTGAGAGGCTAGACCGGCTTGACCGGAAAGGAAAGCAAAGAGAGCACCGTAACAAGCGCAGATTTACATGCCTCAAGGAGCTTCTTGTTGGTAACCAACCACCTAGAGAAGACCCAGACACCCTGGACTCCACTTCATTTACCAGCACAGGGAGCCACGACGGTCCCGACGGTGGAGATGCTGCTACCAGCCCCCCGTTGTTCCTGACAGATGGCACCGAGGACGGTGCAAAGCCTTAAGTGTGGGGAGGTCGGTCAGTACCTGACTTCCGGAGGTAATTTCTTCTCCTTTAAACACCAATAATATAGGATATTTAGTTAATTTTTCTTTTGTTTAGGATAAGATAATTTCATAGTAATAATTAGTTGCATGCACGTTCTACTTGATTGAAAAAAAAAATAATAAGTTTCTTTTTGAGACCCTATTTTTGAAAATTTTCACTAATTTAAAATAAATCTTTTGTGTTAAATTTGTTTGAAGTTGTATTTGGAACATAGTTTAAAAAGCTAAGAACACACAACCAGTGAGATTTTGAGCCTAATTACATGGTTACACTATTTAACCATAAATATTTTATTCTTGTGTGTTTACTTCTCTATGATTGTAATCTTTATTTTGTTTCATCCTATATGTCAAATGTTTAATGTATTTATATGCATGCATATGATAGAGGCCATTATTCGTTTAAGCTCACTTATCCCAAATAAGCTACCCTTTTAATTATCTTTGTTAGCCACTTTGAGCCTTTTTAATCCCATTTGTTCTATATTTTACCACATTACGAGCTTTAAGCAGAAAAACAATTAAATATCCCAATTGAATCTTTGGTTAGCTTAAGATAGAAATTGTGTGTAAATTAAGCATGGGAAAATTGTGGGAACATGGGTTAATAAGGGAATGTGTCATGATAAAATAATGGGAATTTGGGTACCTGCTCATGTGAAACTACAAAAAAAAATTAAAAATTCATATGCATTGATAAGCTATGTTTATTTTCTTAATATTAATATTAATAAAAAAAATAATAATAATAGTATAGTAGTAATTAAGTAAATAAATAAGGGGAAAAAATTACCCCAATTCTAAGTTAAGTTAAGTTCAAAGATCAATGCATATGTGATAAAAATTTAAGAAAAAGTTAATACATGAGTATATAATGCAAAAGTGAAAATTATGGGTAGCTAGGCATGATTCTGGAATTACATAGAGTATATGTATGTTAGGTGAAAGCTTAGGTTAGTCAAAGATTCAATTTATAGCTCACTTAGCCATATGTATACCCTTACCCTTACCTTAGCCCCATTACAACCTTGAAAAAGACCTCATGATGTTGCATTGATACATTAAATATTGTTGATTGGTTAGGTAAAAAACAAAGTTTAGGAAGCATGATTAGAGAAGAGTAGAGTGATTACCCTATACACTTGAGAGACTAAAGTGCACATACACCATCAATGAGGGTTCAGTGCTTAATTATATGTTCCCTGCTTTCATGAGCTGTCTTCTTACAATGTTACCTGTTTTTACTATATAAATCGAATTAGTGAAATCTAATTTATATTTGTCTTGAAGAGCTTATTTATTTTAACTAAGTAGACAAGAATCATATAGTTGCATTCATATATATAGGTTGCATTGCATTGCATGAGTTTTACATTTCTCTACTCATTTATTTTATCTCCTTAAGCTAAGCATGAGGACATGCTAATGTTTAAGTGTGGGGAGGTTGATAAATCATTATTTTATGATTTATATTGTGTTTAATTGAGTGGTTTTATCAAGTCTTTACCCACTTATTCATAAGATTAGCATGATATTACAATTCCTTCCCAAAATTATTCCATGGTTGAAAACTTGCTTCCTAGAGATCTTTTAATTATGTATTTTAACTCTCCTTTATCCCATTCGATGCCGTGATCCGTGTGTTAAGTGTTTCAGGCTTCATAGGGTAGGAATGGCTTAGAGAATGGAGAGGAAGCTTGCAAAAATGGAAGGAACACAAGAAACTAAGGAGATGACCAGCGAACAATGACGCGAGCGCATGGCTCACGTGAGCGCGCGAAAAGAAGAAATCGCAGCAACGCGAACGCGTGCCTGACACAAACGCGTAGATTGAAGTCTGCATGAATGACGCGTACGCGTGACCTGCGCGATCTGCAAAAATAACAGAATACGCTGGGGGCGATTTTGGGCCACATTTTGACCCAGTTTTGGCCCAGAAACACAGACTAAAGCTAGGGAACATGCAGAAACTCAACACGCATCCACACACATTCAGATACATTGAGATTAGGATTACTCTTAGTTTTAGATCTGAATCTAGATAACTTTACATTAGTAGTTTATGCTTTTGCTTTGGATTTTTGGATGCTGAAGAATCATTACCTCTGTGAAGACATTATTTTAGTTTATTTCCTTATTCCTTTACTTTTATTCATTGCTCACTGACCCTATTCAATTAAGTATGTTGCATTTTGAATTTAATAATATATAGAGTTACTTTTAATTTTAATTAATTTTAATTCTCTATTTTATTTAATTTATTATGTCTTTTTATATTTTTATGAATATTAATTCCATGTCAATGGAGTAGATTTTCTACTTGACATGGGGTTGATTAAGAGGAGACACTTGAGTTGGAATGCTCGAGTGTTTAGTTAATTTGAATATTGTTGGCTAATTCTATATCTACTAACGCTAGACCTTCCCAAGGGAAATGACTAGGATCTGCGGATAAGAATCAGTCCAATCACTTGACTTTCCTTTACTCAGTAAGGGTTAACTAAGTGAAAACAACAACCGCTTTACATTACACTTGAGAAGATTCCAACAAGGATAGAACTTCCGATTAATCAACTCCCCAGTCAAGGCTTTTTATATTAATAATAATTCTTAGTTTTATTGCTTTAATTTACAATTATTTTAATTACTCATTATCCAACTCAAACCTTCTGGAAAATTTCTAATTAATAAATTAGCACTCTTTCCTGCAACTCGTTGGGAGACGACCTGGGACTCATACTCCCAGTATTTTTAATTTTAATTTTTGTGATAACCCCTTTTAAATTGAAAAGGTGGATCTTAGTTGGTTAAGAACTGTACTTGCAACGTAATTCGTTTATTAAATTTCTTAACTAGTTGATTGGTGAGGCTTAGAGCTAAGGTTTGATGGAGACTTCCACGAAGGAGCTCAATTAATTTGGCTACAAGAGGTACGGTTTAAGTTTCATTTAAGTACCGTGTGGTGTGATGAGAATTCCTAGGCTAGATGCCCCTAGGATTAAGTTTGGATTGTGCAAATAGTTGGTACTAATATGTATAGTTATTATGTAATGAGAATTGATGATTGAGTTGAGAATTGTGTGAATTTGTATGTTTGGTGTGTTGAGAATTTAATGAATTGAATAATGAATATTGGTTTGTGGAATATGCATTTAAATTTTTAATTTGGGCCGGAGGCTATCAATTTTGGGTCGGAGGCCAGAAAGAGGTAAGGAAGATAAGTTGATATGTGTGTTGTGTGATGATATAAGAGATTGGATGGATTTTAGATATTGGATGCTTGAATAATTGGTTTGATTATTGAATAATAAGGTTTGAGGAATTGAGGTGAGAAATTTGATAGTTTTGGGTGAAATTGTATAGATGAGGTAGGTTTGGTTTTGGTTGAGTGTAATTATATGAATGTGGTTGGGTTGTGGTCATTTGGATGAGTGAAAATGAATTTGGCTTGTGAACATTGGAAAAATTGGTTATTTCTATTTTGGGTAGAAACTTATTTTTGACCAACTTTGGCGGTCCGTAACCCAGTCCACGGAGTTTGGAATTCTTCAAAATTGGATTTTTATGAAAGTTTATTCAATGATCTTTCCAACGGTTCAGAAATGGTTGAAAAAGGGATATTGTAGAAGAAGTTATGTATGTTGGAAGTTTGGGGTTTGAAAGTGTAATTCTGCAGCTTTTTAACTTAGTAAAAATTTTGGAAAATTGTGCTTTCACGCGCACGCGTGGCCGACGCGCACGCGTCAATCTCGATTTTTACTCACCCACGCGTGTGCCTGGCCGACGCGTATGCGTCGCTGAAGGGATGCGAATGCCTCGTAGAAAATCCAGAGAGTTGTGCGGGTATTGTGCTGGTTTTGTGCGAGTAGCACAAAACGCACCCACGCGTACGCATGGCTGACGCGTATGCGTCACCTTACTTTTCTACTATCCACCCGTGTGCATGAGCGACGCGCACGTGTCACTTTGTTCTTCTGACTTTCACGCGTGCGCATGGGCGACGCGCATGCGTGACCCTGTTTTCAGCAAAAGTTGTTTTTGAGTTTTTAAAGCCGAATTTCAGACTTTTAAGTCTTAAAGCCTTATAGTATGCCTAGTAATGAAAAGAAGCTAGGACATGTGGTAAATTGTGGAGGAAGTAAAGTGAGAATCAATGATGAATGATGAGTAATGATGATTGTATGAGTTACTGAGGGTGATGCCGTGAGCCAAAGGGCTATATTTAATAATGATTATTGGCTGGTTATGGGTTATGTTATGAGCTGGATGGCTATGATAAATATTGATTATGGCTGGAAATGAAAATATGGTTTTGAATGATTGTTTTATCTTGAGCTCTCTTTCTCGAAAGTGCGACCCCAGAGAGATGAAGGAAGGTGAGGATCCCCTTTCTTGTTCCTCCTGGTATTGTAAAATCTCCCCCAGCGAGATGGTGGGAGGTTAGAATCTCCTCCTTGGTTCCTCCTGGGCATATGAGAACGTACCTTCTGGGTAGATGCAAGGGTTGTGGTTGCGCCCCACTTACTCCAGGTTGGTTAGTATAGAGGCTCCCCGGGCAGACGCAAGGGTTGTGGTTCGTTCCACTTGCTCCGGGTCAGAGATTGTGACGCCAGGGTAGTAGCGGCAATAGTGGTGACTCCACTCGCTCCAGGTTGAACTTTTAGACACCTGCCTGGATAGATGCAGTGGCATTGATCCACTTGCTCTGGGATATGGTGAGACATACCTGCCTGGGTAGATGCAAAGAAGTGATTCCACTTGCTCTGGGTTTGGTTTTGAGACTCCTGGGGTAGATGCAGTGGTTAGCCCCCACTTGCTCCCAGTCGAGGTTGATTTGAGATTTGTGAAATATGTTACAAACTGGCATTCAACTCCAAGATTTACCTCTACACGTGTAACATTCAAGCTCAGCCCAAGCACACACCAAGTGGGCCCCAGAAGTGGATTTATGCATCAATTACTTACTTCTGTAAACCCTAGTAGCTAGTTTATTATAAATAGAACTTTTTACTATTGTATTAGACATCTTTGATCAGTTTTATGCTATCTTAGACTTTCATGGGGGCTGGCCATTCGGCCATGCCTGGACCATTATCACTTATGTATTTTCATACGGTAGAGTTTCTACACTCCATAGATTAAGGTGTGGAGCTCTGCTGTTCCTCAAAGATTAATGCAAAGTACTACTATTTTTCTATTCAATTCAACTTATTCTGCTTCTAAGATATTCATTCGCACTTCAACCTGAATGTGATGAACGTGACAATCATCATCATTCCCCCACGAACGCGTGCCTGACAACCACTTCCGTTCCACCTTAGATTGAATGAGTATCTCTTGGATCTCTTAATCAGAATCTTCGTGGTATAAGCTAGATTGATGGCGGCATTCATGAGAGTCCGGAAAGTCTAAACCTTGTCTGTGGTATTCCGAGTAGGACTCTGGGATTGAATGACTGTGACGAACTTTAAACTCGCGAGTGCTGGGCATAGTGACAGACGCAAAAGGAGAGTGAATCCTATTCCAGTATGATCGAGAACCTCAGATGATTAGCCGTGCTGTGACAGAGCATTTGAACCATTTTCACAAGAGGATGGGATGCAGCCATTGACAAGGGTGATGCCTCCAGACGATTATCCATGCAGTGACAGCGCATCGGACCATTTTCCAGAGAGGATAAAAAGTAGCCATTGACAACGGTGATGTCCTTACATAAAGCCAGCCACGGAAAGGAGTAGGATTGATTGGATGAAGACAGCAGGAAAGCAGAGGTTCATAGGAACGAAAGCATCTCTATGCGCTTATCTGAAAGTCTCACCAATGATTTACATAAGTATTTCTATCCTTATTTTATTATATAAATTTTGAAAACTCCATAACTATTTTATATCCGCCTGACTGAGATCTACAAGGTGACCATAGCTTGCTTCATACCAACAATCTCTGTGGGATCGACCCTTACTCACGTAAGGTTTATTACTTGGACGACCCAGTGCACTTGCTGGTTAGTTGTATCGAAGTTGTGAATGAAAAATAATTTATTAAGACGTGCGTACAGAGTTTTTGGCGTCGTTGCCTGAGATCACAATTTCGTGCACCAAGTTTTTGGCGCCGTTGCCGGGGATTGTTCGAGTTTAGACAACTGACGGTTCATCATGTTGCTCAGATTAGGTAATTTTCTTCTTATTTTGTTTTCAAAAAAAAATTTCAAAAATTTTTCAAAAATCTTTCAAAAATTTCTCATCTGTTTTCGAAAATTATTTCAGAATTTTTAAGAATGAATTCTAGAGTTTCATGAAAAATGTTAGAGCCTGGCTGGCTGTAAAGTCATGCCTAATTCTTTTAGGATAGGGGCTTCCAACCATCAGCATAGAGGCACGTTAATTGGAATGTCAGTTGTGGCATGTCTGAGTTACATACTAAAGCTTGGCTGGCAATTAAGCCATGCCTAACCCTCAAATTGGAGCTTTAGACTAAGAGTACAAGATTCCTAGAATTCATATTAAAAATTTTGAAATCCTTATTTTCTTATTTTCTTTTTTTCTATATGTTTTTCGAAAATAATATACAAAAATTCAAAAAAAAATTATAAAATCATAAAAATCAAAAATATTTTGTGTTTCTTGTTTGAGTCTTGAGTCAGATTTTAAGTTTGGTGTCAATTGCATGTTCATCTTGCATTTTTCAAAAAAAAAATCATGCATTCATGGTGTTCTTCATGATCTTCAAGTTGTTCTTGGTAAATCTTCTTGTTTGATCTTGATGTTTTCTTGTTTTGTGTCTTTTCTTGTTTTTCATATGCATTCTTGCATTCATGGTGTCTGAACATGAAAGATTTCTAAGTTTGGTGTCTTGCATGTTTTCTTTGCATATAAAATTTTCAAAAATATGTTCTTGATGTTCATCATGATCTTCAAAGTGTTCTTGGTGTTCTTCTTGACATTCATAGCATTCTTGCATGCATTCATTGTTTTGATCCAAAATTTTCATGCATTGAGTCTTTTTCATGTTTTTCTCTTTCATCATTAAAAATTCAAAAAAATCAAAAAAAATATCTTTCCCTTTTTCACTCATAAATTTCGAAAATTTGAGTTGACTTTTTCAAAACTTTTTAAAATCTAGTTGTTTTTATGAGTCAAATCAAATTTTCAATTTAAAAATCTTATCTTTTCAAAATCTTTTTCAAAAATCAAATCTTTTTCATTTTTCTTAGTTATTTTCGAAAATTTTAAAAATCTTTTTCAAAAATCTTTTTCTTATCTTTATCACATAATTTTCGAAAATAACATCATCAATTAATGTTTTGATTCAAAAATTTCAAGTTTGTTACTTACTTGTTAAGAAAGATTCAAACTTTAAGTTCTAGAATCATATCTTGTGATTTCTTGTGAGTCAAGTCATTAATTGTGATTTTAAAATTCAAATCTTTTTCAAAACTAATTTCAATCATATCTTTTCAAAAATATCTTTTTATCTTATCTTTTTCAAAATCATATCTTTTTCAAAAATTTGATTTTAAAATATCTTTCCTAACTTCTTATCTTCTTATCTTTTCAAAATTGATTTTCAAATTTATTTCAACTAACTAACTAACTTTTTGTTTGTCTCTTATCTTTTTCAAAACTACCTAACGAACTCTCTCTCTCTAATTTTCGAAAATATCTCCCTCTTTTTCAAAAATTCTTTTTAATTAACTAATTATTTTAATTTTTTATTTTAATTTTCGAAAATTACTAACTCTTTTTCAAAAATTATTTTCGAAAATCCTCTTTCTCTCTCATCTCCTTCTATTTATTTATTCATCTACTAACACTTCATCTCACCAAAATTCGAACCCCAACTTCCATCTGTGTTCGAATTTTCTCTTCTTCCCTTCTTTACATTACATTCTTTTCTTCTTCTACTCACACAGGGGAACCTCTATACTGTGGTAAAAAGGATCCCTATTATTATTTTTCTGTTTCCTCTTTTTCATATGAGCAGGAGCAAGGACAAGAATATTCTTGTTGAAGCAGATCCAGAACCTGAAAGGACTCTGAAGAGGAAACTAAGATAAGCTAAATTACAACAATCCAGCAAGCACCTTTCAGAAATTTTCGAACAAGAAGAGGAGATGGCAGCCGAAAATAATAATAATGCAAGGAGGATGCTTGGTGACTTTACTGCACCTAATTCCAATTTACATGGAAGAAGCATCTCCTTCCCTACCATTGGAGCAAACAATTTTGAGCTTAAACCTCAATTAGTTTCTCTGATGCAGCAGAACTGCAAATTTCATGGACTTCCATCTGAAGATCCTTTTCAGTTCTTAACTGAATTTTTGCAGATCTGTGATACTGTTAAGACTAATGGAGTAGATCCTGAAGTCTACAGGCTCATGCTTTTCCCTTTTGCTGTAAGAGACAGAGCTAGAGTGTGGTTGGACTCTCAACCCAAAGATAGCCTGAACTCTTGGGATAAGCTGGTCACGGCTTTCTTAGCCAAGTTCTTTCCTCCTCAAAAGCTTATTAAGCTTAGAGTGGATGTTCAAACCTTCAAACAGAAAGAAGGTGAATCCCTCTATGAAGTTTGGGAGAGATACAAATAACTGACCAAAAAGTGTCCTTCTGACATGCTTTCAGAATGGACCATCCTGGATATATTCTATGATGGTCTGTCTGAATTAGCTAAGATGTCATTGGATACTTCTACAGGTGGATCCATTCACCTAAAGAAAACGCCTGCAGAAGTTCAAGAACTCATTGACATGGTTGCTAATAACCAGTTCATGTACACTTCTGAGAGGAATCCTGTGAGTAATGGGACGCCTATGAAGAAAGGAGTTCTTGAAATTGATACTCTGAATGCCATATTGGCTCAGAACAAAATATTGACTCAGCAAGTCAATATGATTTTTCAGAGTCTGAATGGAATGCAAGCTGCATCCAACAGTACTCAAGAGGCATCTTCTGAAGAAGAAGCTTATGATCTTGAGAACCCTGCAATAGCAGAGGTAAATTACATGAGTGAACCATATGGAAACACCTATAATCCCTCATGGAGAAATCACCCAAACCTCTCATGGAAAGATCAACAAAAGCCTCAACAAGGCTTTAATAATGGTGGAAGAAATAGGTTTAGCAATAGCAAGCCTTTTCCATCATCCACTCAGCAACAGACAGAGAACTCTGAACAAAATACTTCTAATTTAGCAAACTTAGTCTCTGATCTATCCAAGGCCACTGTAAGTTTCATGAATGAAACAAGGTCCTCAATTAGAAATTTGGAGGCACAAGTAGGCCAGCTGAGTAAAAGAATCACTGAAATCCTTCCTAGTACTCTCCCAAGCAATACAGAAGAAAATCCAAAAGGAGAGTGCAAGGCCATTGAATTGATCACCATGGCCGAACCTGTAAGGGAGGGAGAGGACGTGAATCCCAAGGAGGAAGACCTCCTGGGAAGTCCAGTGATCAATAAGGAGCTTCCCTCTGAGGAACCAAAGGAATCTGAGACTCATCTAGAGACCATAGAGATTCCATTGAACCTCCTTATGCCATTCATGAGCTCTGATGAGTATTCCTCTTCTGAAGAGAATGAGGATGTTACTGAAGAGCAAGTTGCCAAGTACCTTGGTGCAATCACGAAGCTGAATACCAATTTATTTGGTAATGAGACTTGGGGAGATGAACCTCCCCTGTTCACCAATGAACTGAGTGATCTGGATCAACTGACATTGCCTCAGAAGAAACAGGATCCTGGAAAGTTCCTAATACCTTGTACCATAGGCACCATGATCTTTGAAAAGGCTCTGTGTGACCTTGGTTCAGGGATAAACCTCATGCCCATCTCTGTAATAGAGAAACTGGGAATCTTTGGGGTGCAAGCTACTAAAATCTCATTAGAGATGGCAGACAATTCAAGAAAACAGGCTTATGGACAAGTAGAGGACGTGTTAGTAAAGGTTGGAGGCCTTTACATCCCTGCTGATTTCATAGTCCTAGATACTGGGAAGGATGAGGGTGAATCCATCATCCTTGGAAGACCCTTCCTAGCCACAACAAGAGCTGTGATTGATGTTGACAGAGGTGAACTAGTCCTTCAATTGAATGAGGACTCCCTTGTGTTTAAAACTCGAGGTTATCCTTCTGTAAACATGGAAAGGAAGTATAAAAAGTTTCTCTCAAAACAGAGTCAACCAGAGCCCCCACAGTCAAACTCTAAGTTTGGTGTTGGGAGGCCACAAGCAAACTCTAAGTTTGGTGTTGAACTCCCATATCCAAACTCTAAGTTTGGTGTTGGGAAGTCTCAACAATGCTCTGAACATCTGTGAGGCTCCATGAGAGCCTACTGTCAAGCTATTGACATTAAAGAAGCGCTTGTTGGGAGGTAACCCAATTTTTATTTATCTAATTTTATTGTTTTTTCATGTTTTATTAGGTTCATGATCATGTGGAGTCACAAAATAAATATAAAAATTGAAAATGGAATCAAAAACAGCAGAAGAAAAATCACACCCTGGAGGAGGATCTCACTGGCGTTTAAACGCCAGTAAGAAGCATCTGGCTGGCGTTCAACGCCAGAACAGAGCATGGTTCTAGCGCTGAACGCCCAAAATGGGCAGCATCTGGGCGTTTGAACGCCAGAATTACACCCTGGAGAAGAGCTGGCGCTGAACGCCCAGAACAAGCATGGTTCTGGCGTTCAACGCCAGAAATGGGCAATAAATGGGCGTTCAACGCCCAGAACAAGCACCAATCTGGCGCTGAACGCCCAGAGTTGTGTGCAAAGGCATTTTGCATGCCCAATTTGGTGCAAGGTTGTAAATCCTTGAACACCTCAGGATCTGTGGACCCCACAGGATCCCCACCTACCTCCACTCACTTCTTCTCACCCCTCTTTCACATAATCCCATAAACACTCTTCTCCAAAACTCTTCACCAATCACCTCAATCTCCCTTTCCTATCACCACTTCACCACTCACATCCATCCACTCTTCCCCATAAACCTACCTCATAAACTCCACCTACCTTCAAAATTCAAAATTAATTTCCCACCCAAACCCACCCTATATGGCCGAACCTTACCCCCCCTCCCTTCCCTATATATAGCCCTCCATTCTTCCTCATTTTCACACAACACAACCCTATCTTCTCTTCTTGGCCGAATACACCCCTCCCCCCTCTCCTCCATATTTTTGTCTTCTTCTTCATCTATTCTTTCTTCTCTTGCTCGAGGGCGAGCAATATTCTAAGTTTGGTGTGGTAAAAGCATAAGCTTTTTATTTTTTCATTACCATTGATGGCACCCAAGACCGGTGAATCCTCTAGAAAAGGGAAAGGAAAGACAAAAGCTTCCACCTCCGAGTCATGGGAGATGGAAAGATTCATCTCCAAAGCTCATCAAGACCACTTCTATGATGTTGTGGCCAAGAAGAAGGTGATCCCCGAGGTCCCTTTCAAGCTCAAGAAGAATGAGTATCTGGAGATCCGACATGAAATCCAAAGAAGAGGTTGGGAAGTTCTAACAAACCACATCCAACAAGTCGGCATCCTAATGGTTCAAGAGTTCTATGCCAATGCATGGATCACTAGGAACCATGATCAAAGTAAGAACCCAAACCCAAAGAATTATATTACAATGGTTCGGGAAAAATACTTAGATTTTAGTCCGGAGAATGTGAGATTGGCATTTAACTTGCCTATGATGCAAGGAGATGCACGCCCCTACACTAGAAGGGTCAACTTTAATCAAAGGTTGGACCAAGTCCTCATGGACATATGTGTGGAAGGAGCTCAATGGAAGATTGACTCCAAAGGCAAGCCGGTTCAATTAAGAAGACTGGACCTCAAGCCTGTAGCTAGAGGATGGTTGGAATTCATCCAACGCTCCATCATCCCCACTATCAACCGATCTGAAGTTACTGTGGATCGGGCCATCATGATCCATAGCATCATGATTGGAGAGGAAGTAGAAGTTCATGAAGTCATCTCCCTTGAACTCTACAAAATAGCCGAAAAGCCCCCTCCTGGGGCAAGGCTAGCTTTCCCTCATCTTATTTGCCATCTATGTTACTCAGCTGGAGCTTTCATAAAAGGAGACATTCCCATTGAGGAAGAGAAGCCCATCACTAAGAAAAGGATGGAGCAAGCAAGAGAGCCCATTCATGGATCTCAAGAGACACATGAAGCTCATCACCATGAGATCCCGGAGATGCCTCAAATGCATTTTCCTCCACAAAACTATTGGGAGCAAATCAACACCTCCCTAGGAGAATTAAGTTCCAACATGGGACAATTAAGGGTGGAACATCAAGAGCACTCCATCATCCTTCATAAAATAAGAGAAGATCAAAAAGCAATGAGGGAGGAGCAACAAAGACAAGGAAGAGACATAGAAGAGCTCAAGGACATCATTGGTTCCTCAAGAAGGAAACGCCACCATCACTAAGGTGGACTCATTCCTTGTTCTTATTTTCTGTTTTTCATTTTCTTAATGTTAAGTGCTTATCCATGTTTGTGTCCTATTACATGATCATTAGTAGTTAGTAACTATGTCTTAAAGTTATGAATATCCTATGAATCCATCACGTCTCTTAAATGAAAAATGTTTTAATTCAAAAGAACAAGAAGTACATGAGTTTCGAATTTATCCTTGAACTTAGTTTAATTATATTGATGTGGTGACAATACTTTTTGTTTTCTGAATGAATGCTTGAACAGTGCATATGTCTTTTGAAGTTGTTGTTTAAGAATGTTAAATATGTTGGCTCTTGAAAGAATGATGACAAGGAGACATGTTATTTGATAATCTGAAAAATCATAAAAATGATTCTTGAAGCAAGAAAAAGCAGCAAAGAACAAAGCTTGCAGAAAAAAAAATAGAGAGAAAAAGCAAGCAGAAAAAGCCAATAGCCCTTAAAACCAAAAGACAAGGGTAATAAAAAGGATCTTAAGGCTTTGAGCATCAGTGGATAGGAGGGCCTAAAGGAATAAAATCCTGGCCTAAGCGGCTAAATCAAGCTGTCCCTAACCATGTGCTTGTGGCGTGAAGGTGTCAAGTGAAAACTTGAGACTGTGCGGTTAAAGTCAAGGTCCAAAGCAAAAGAAGAGTGTGCTTAAGAACCCTGGACACCTCTAATTGGGGACTTTAGCAAAGCTGAGTCACAATCTGAAAAGGTTCACCCAATTATGTGTCTGTGGCATTTATGTATCCGGTGGTAATACTGGAAAACAAAGTGCTTATGGCCACGGCCAAGACTCATAAAATAGCTGTGTTCAAGAATCATCATACTGAACTAGGAGAATCAATAACACTATCTGAACTCTGAGTTCCTATAGATGCCAATCATTCTGAACTTCAATGGATAAAGTGAGATGCCAAAACTATTCAAGAGGTAAAAAGCTACAAGTCTCGCTCATTTAATTGGAGCTATGTTTCATTAATAGTTTAGAATTTATAGTATATTCTCTTTTTTTTATCCTATTTGATTTTCAGTTGCTTGGGGACAAGCAACAATTTAAGTTTGGTGTTGTGATGAGCGGATAATTTATACGCTTTTTGGCATTGTTTTTAGTATGTTTTTAGTAGAATCTAGTTACTTTTAGGGATGTTTTCATTAGTTTTTATGTTAAATTCACATTTCTGGACTTTACTATGAGTTTGTGTGTTTTTCTGTGATTTCAGGTATCTTCTGGCTGAAATTGAGGGACTTGAGCAAAAATCAGATTCAGAGGTTGAAGAAGGACTGCTGATGCTGTTGGATTCTGACCTCCCTGCACTCAAAGTGGATTTTCTGGAGCTACAGAACTCAAAATGGCGCGCTTCTAATTGCGTTAGAAAGTAGACATCCAGGGCTTTCCAGCAATATTTAATAGTCATCCATACTTTGGCCGAGTTTAGATGACATAAAAGGGCATTGAACGCCAGTTCTACGCTGCTATCTGGAGTTAAACGCCAGAAACACGTCACAAGCCAGAGTTGAACGCCAGAAATACGTTACAAACTGGCGTTCAACTCCAAGATTTACCTCTATACGTGTAACATTCAAGCTCAGCCCAAGCACACACCAAGTGGGCCCCGGAAGTTGATTTATGCATTAATTACTTACTTCTGTAAACCCTAGTAGCTAGTTTATTATAAATAGAACTTTTTACTATTGTATTAGACATCTTTGATCAGTTTTATGCTATCTTAGACTTTCATGGGGGCTGGCCATTCGGCCATGCCTGGACCATTATCACTTATGTATTTTCATACGGTAGAGTTTCTGCACTCCATAGATTAAGGTGTGGAGCTCTGCTGTTCCTCAAAGATTAATGCAAAGTACTACTGTTTTTCTATTCAATTCAATTTATTCCGCTTCTAAGATATTCATTCGCACTTCAACCTGAATGTGATGAACGTGACAATCATCATCATTTCCCCACGAACGCGTGCCTGACAACCACTTCTGTTCCACCTTAGATTGAATGAGTATCTCTTGGATCTCTTAATCAGAATCTTCGTGGTATAAGCTAGATTGATGGCGGCATTCATGAGAGTCCGGAAAGTCTAAACCTTGTCTGTGGTATTCTGAGTATGACTCTGGGATTGAATGACTGTGACGAACTTTAAACTCGCGAGTGCTAGGCGTAGTGACAGACGCAAAAGGAGGGTGAATCCTATTCCAGTATGATCGAGAACCTCAGATGATTAGCCGTGCTGTGATAGAGCATTTGGACCATTTTCACAAGAGGATGGGATGCAGCCATTGACAAGGGTGATGCCTCCAGACGATTAGCCATGCAGTGACAGCGCATCGGACCATTTTCCAGAGAGGATAAAAAGTAGCCATTGACAACGGTGATGTCCTTACATAAAGCCAGCCATGGAAAGGAGTAGGATTGACTGGATGAAGACAGTAGGAAAGCAGAGGTTCATAGGAACGAAAGCATCTCTATGCGCTTATCTGAAAGTCTCACCAATGATTTACATAAGTATTTCTATCCTTATTTTATTATATAAATTTCGAAAACTCCATAACTATTTTATATCCGCCTGACTGAGATCTACAAGGTGACCATAGCTTGCTTCATACCAACAATCTCCGTAGGATCGACCCTTACTCACGTAAGGTTTATTACTTGGACGACCCAGTGCACTTGCTAGTTAGTTGTATCGAAATTGTGAATGAAAAACAATTTATTAAGACGTGCGTACAGAGTTTTTGGCGCCGTTGCCTGAGATCACAATTTCGTGCACCAGTTAGCTATCAGGACTTGTCGGGTTGGCTTTATAACCGACAGATGAGACTCGTCAGCCATAGGGCAGGCATACATCATTTGCATATGTTTGAATTGTTTGGGTTTGCCTATTTATTTTAGATTTCTATATCATATATGCTATGTTACCTGATTATGTGCTACTTGTTCTACTTGTACTTTAATAGTGTATTACTTGCCTGTATTGCTTGTGTTTGTACAACTAAGAGGTCCCTCATGCTGGTGTCAGTGGACGCTGAGGGTTGTTCTTGACGAGATGAATTGATGATATAATTGAATAATGATGATGATTATTGAATGAGGAAGTTGAGCTCCCTGGGTAGACGCAGTGAAGTGATTTCACTGCTCCAGGTTGATAATGAGATACTTTGAGCTCCCTGGGTAGAGGCAGTGATGTGATTTCACTTGCTCCAGGTGAGGATAAGAGGTAATGCTATAGAATTATTGAGACAAAATAACTGGTGATGGTTTGGCTTATGATTCTGATTCTGATTTTTTGAAGAGTTAGAAAGTTGGGAAGCAAGAAAGATATCAATCAGATTTAGCATTCCCTTATGACAGTTGCCTGTTTATGGACTAGTGAGAACATAGGGTGAATATTTGGTGAAAGGAAGTTTAGGATGCTTAGTGAGTTTTTATTGCAATGCATTGTATTTATTTGGCACTTTTACCGTACTGGGAACCCATGGGTCGGGGGTTCTCATTCCGTATATATCTCTTTTTTTTTCAGATACAGGTTCAGGTGCTCAGAAGTGAGCTGTGGTTCATCTGAGAGATGGCGAATATCTTTACATTCTCTACTTAATATTTACATAGAATCTCTCCACCTTTATTTGAAAAGCTTTATTATGTATTGAGCTCTTTTGAACTTGCCTATAGAGGCTCTTATGTTTCTTTTGGGAGAGATTAGGAGTTTCTGTTGTCAACTACTTTCATACTGTACCCTAGCCGGCCTAAACTTAGCGGGTCGCGACTAGTGGCTATTTACTTATGTTATATATCTATATACTGTCTTTCTCTTACTCTCCTTTATGCCTTTATTTATATATCGCTTTTGGCTTCACGCTTTATCTTTTAGTTATCGATACGTGAGTGATACGACTTCGCGATTTTATTCTTACTCTTTTCAGGCTTCTCGATTAATACTCCTTTCAATTATACTTATAATTATGTATTGAAAATCCATCTTGAGAGTCGTACCACCTTATTATCATTGACTTATGACTCGAGCATAAGGATTTGGATATTAGGGTATTACATTATGGTATCAGAGCAGTTCATCCTCGTGAGCCTGAGGGATGGAACTGCTTATGCTTCAATGCATACTCTGAGTCTGTGTCTGTGCTAGTTAGGGTATCTAACTGATACGTCTATCATGAAGTTCATGAGTGCACCTTTGGTAATTTGAAGCACTTTACTTGAGATATTGAGACTGATCACCTTGATATCACTTGTTTTGTGTGAACAGGAACCAAATGGCGCCGCGTGGACGCGGTCAAGGTCGTACTAGTGCTCAGGAACCGAGAATCAACCCAAATGACCCGGTAAACTTTATGGCGACGTTGGAGAATATGGCTGCTTCTATGCAGGCCACTGCAGCGGCTCTTGGGCAACAGATGAACAATAATGGCAATGGCGATGGTGGAGCTCAGGGCCCAATGACACTAGCAACCTTCTTAAAGGTTAATCCACCCAAGTTCAAAGGAACTACCAACCTGACTGAAGCCGATACCTAGTTTCAGGCTATGGAGCGAGCACTGCAAGCATAGTTGGTACCTGAAGAGCAGTGTGTTAAATTTGCTACCTATCTGCTCACTGGGGAAGCATCGCATTGGTGGCTAGGAACCCGACATCTCCTGCAGCAGGGTGGTGACCCTATCACTTGGGATGCCTTCCAGGTGGAATTCATAAGAAGTACTTTCCGAATGCTGTAACACCCTAATTAGCCTAAGCCTTACCTCGCATCGTAAAGCCAAGGTCAATCAGAGATTACGACAGTTCTAAACTCATACATAATATATACATATATATATAAAGAATAGTATAATCTAGAAGCCCGATGAAAGATATAGCTCAAAAACAGAATTTCGAAGCACAAACGTACTAACGGAGCTACTAGCTTAAGGCATAAGAAACAGAGAAGATATAACAAAAGATAAGTATATAATATCATAGGGAACTAGTCACGACTCGCAGAGTTTAAGCCGGTTAGCCATATACTGATATACAAAACCATACAGTGAAAACAGCTTATACAAGTTTTGTTCTCTCAAATACATGCCTCTAGGCAAAACAAAATACAAAAGGAGAGATGTATAAACAAAATAAACCAAAAAGAACTCCAAAATGATCCAAGATTCTCTGCTTCTGTCACCAACCAAAGCAACTCACCGAGGTGGGTTGCGACCTGCATCTGAAAAACACAACAACAATATGGTATGAGAACCGGCGGTTCTCAGTATGGTAACAGTCCCAGTGATATAGGATATAAGACCTCGGGACGCCAAAGGCAATCCTAAGCTTCATATCAATCACAAGATTCAACTTAAAGCATTCTAAAACATTTAAGCATAATATACCAACTTGACTTAAATAAACCAGGTTATCTATCTTAAGGGATTTCTATTCTAACCAAACACCGCTGTCCCACAGCCTTCACCAACCAATCCTCCATGCGATCCCATCGCCACCGCCTTCCGAACCTCCTCAATCCCAGCAGAAAACACAGATAATGTTCAAAGCAAGTAAAGCACAAGTAGTAGCATATATGGCAAATAATTCAGATAGCAAGTAAGCATGTTATTCAATTAGGCAAACCATTACAAGTAGACAAAGCATACAAGCAGATAGGAAATGCATATGATGAATGCCTGCCCTACTGGCTGTGATATCACATTGTCGGTTCAACTGCCAACCCGACACATCTCCATGGAGACGTTGCCCTTCGGATTTCTCATATGGGAACCCCCGAGATATAGTGCCCGGATCACTGTCCAGGTACCGGCGCCTGCTCGCCCTATAGATCCAAAGGGATGCGAGCGGGATATTCTTGCCTCAGACCTCACATCTCAACGTAAGCGGGATTAACCACCGTCCTTATGCCGCCGCCACTACCTCGACAGGCGGGATTAACCACCGTCCCTGCCAGGCGCATAGCGTCTCAAAATATCATGTAAAAATATTATTTCAATGGTTTTCAAAAGTATTTTCAGCATACATAGATCCATCACTTCAATCTGAGTCCCCGACTCATCTCAACCACTGTCCCTTTATAACTCAGTTTCCAAATACCAAAAGTCTATCATTCCTCATCTCATATACCAATCATCCTTCACCTAACGTCAAACCATTCTCAGCACGCCAGAAACCTAGGCCTCCGTTTTCTAATTTACCTTAAAATCATGTACTAGAGCCCTTAATTTATATCCCATGTTCTAATACTCAAAACTAGGCCCAAACGTCTTAAAATGTTGTTATAGAAGCTTACAACTTTGTTGAAAAGGCAAAATAGTTGAAAACAAATAAATTTTTGAGAAACAGGACGTGTGCACCCGCACATATCAGAAGTAATGAAATTCTGCAACTTTGGAAAATTTCAGATTTTTAACACCAACTTTGAATGATCATAACTTCCTCTTCCAAATTCCAATTTTTTACAAACTTTATATCGATTCGAACAGTTTTCAATAAGCTTTAATGCTAAACTAATTTCAATAGATTTTGAAAACCAAGGCATAAGTTATAATTAGACAAAGTTCACAAAAAGTCAACTTTTACCAAGACTCACAAGAATCTCAATTTACCAACTTTCATAACCCAATCCAACCAAAACCACATCAATTCTATCACATATCAGAATTTACCATTTTCCATATCCAATTTACCACTCCACCATATATAATCATCAATTCTCACTATCAAATACATAATAATACCCTTACTAACCATCATCATTATTAATTTCAACATCAAACTCCAACATCATATTATCAACATCAATATAACCATTTATCAACAATCCCAACACTCACCTTCAATTACCAAAAATATCAATATTTATCATCCATTATCAACCACATCAACAAACCCTCATCAACAACAATAAATCATACATCCCTCATCAACCTGTATAATCATTAAATTCCAACAACATCATTATTCATCATCAATCATTAAATACCAACAACCTCATCAACAACACTAATCATCAATACTCATTAACACCAACAATTCTCCATAATCATCCTTAATCACAATATTCCAAGGATACCAACAATTAACATCAATTTACACATAATCATTCATACACCAACAACATTCAATCCTATCTTAGGGTCAACTAACCTAAGTGTCCATGAATATTATATACTACATAGAGGAAACCGAAACCATACCTTGGCCGATTCCCTTTATGCACCCAAACTCAAAATGAGCACCAACAAGCTTCCAACCATAATCTAAGCTTTCAAATCCACTCCAACAAGCACAAATAAGTTCCAAAAGCTCCCAAAGCCACAATAATCAAACTATATACATATAAATCACCACAAATCAACCTAGGGTTCAACATAAGCATAATCTCACAAGGGTTTAAGAGCTTTTATCTTTCCCAACAGATTTGATAACACAAATCCAAAGCTAAGCAAGGATTAGAGCAAACCTAAACATCCAAAATCATAAAAACCCATTTAACCCAAAACTCTAATAAAACCCGAAATTTTGAAGAGAGAAACTGGGAAGATTTCGTGATTACCTTGAGGGTTTCTTGGGTGGGTTTTGTAGAGCTCTTCATAAGGAATGCGTAGCCGCAAACGGTGCGGCGATCGGAGCTCCGTAGCTCAAGATATGAGCTTGGGAAGTTTGAAGTGAATAGTAACAATGGTGAAAAGCTCTCACCTCTCTCCTCACTTCAGCTGCTGTTGTGTTTAGGTTATGAGGGTGAAAGTGGCTGAAATGGGTTCATTTAAGTGTATTTATATGTTAGGCTTGGGCCCAACTTGGGCCCGGTCCAATCCGTTAGTGTTTTTAGCCCGTTTGGCCTAACTTCGGGCCAAATCTTTAAAATTAAAGCCCAGTTTTCCATTTCTAATGTTTTTCTAAGGTTTTTTGACGGTTTTCACTTTTCTCGTGCGGTACCAGGTAGACTTGAACCTGTTCAACCGGTTCAACTACCGGTTTGCAATTTTTCACGGTTTTTCGTAGAAAGCACATTTTCTGACTCAGAAAGACTCACTGAGTCCAAAAATTACCTTTAAATCTCCAAATTCTCTCTCTAACTTTTTGGAATCTAATTTGGGCAATTAATCACTTAATTAACCGGTTGATTAGTTGCGGTTCTTACAAATGCTGCCAGGACGGCCAAGGAATTGGAGTTACTGCAGTTGAAGCAGGGTGCTATGTCCGTGTCTGAGTATGCAGACAAATTTGAGGAGCTATTCAGGTTTCCCCGCATGTGTCAGGAAACTCCGGGAGACTTCGAGGAATAAAAGTGCATTAAGTATGAAGTAGGGCTCAGGAGCGATATCTTAAGTTCAGTGGGACCAATGGAGATCAGAACTTTCTCAGAGTTGGTGAATAAGGGCAGGGTTGCTGAAGAGTGTGTGAAAAAGGTGGCTGCAGAAAGAGGAAGTCACAGGGGACCTTTTCAACAGAACCGAGGAAAGGACTTTTGGTGCACGAAATTGTGATGTCCAGGCTCAAACAATCCCTGGCAACGTGAGCAACTTGGTGCGCTGATCTCAGTACATAATTGTCACAACTTCGATACAACTAACCAGCAAGTGCACTGGGTCGTCCAAGTAATACCTTACGTGAGTAAGGGTCGAATCCCACGGAGATTGTTGGTATGAAGCAAGCTATGGTCACCTTGTAAATCTCAGTCAGGCAGATATAAAGTGATAATGGTGTTTTCGAATATTATATAATAAAATAGGGATAGAGATACTTATGTAAATCATTGGTAGGAATTTCAGATAAGCGAATGGAGATGCTTTTCGTTCCTCTGAACCTCTGCTTTCCTGCTATCTTCATCCAATCAGTCTTACTCCTTTCCATGGCTGGCTTTATGCAAGGGCATCACCGTTGTCAGTGGCTACATCCCCTCCTCTCAGTGAATAATATGCTCATGCACCCTGTCACGGCACGGCTATTCATCTGTCGGTTCCCGATCATGCTGGAATAGGATTCACCCTCCTTTTGCGTCTGTCACTAACGCCCAGCACTCGCGAGTTTGAAGCTCGTCACAGTCATTCAATCATTGAATCCTACTCAGAATACCACAGACAAGGTTTAGACCTTCCGGATTCTCTTGAATGCCGCCATCATTCTAGCTTACGCCACGAAGATTCTGGTTAGGAGATCTAGGAGATACTCATTCTAGCTTAATTCATGTAGAACAGAAGTGTTTGTCAGGCACGCGTTCATAAGGGAGAAGGATGATGAGCGTCACACATAATCATCACCTTCATCACGTTCTTGGGTGCGAATGGATATCTTAGAAGCGAAATAAGAAGAATTGAATAGAAAACAGTAGTACTTTGCATTAATCTTTGAGGAACAGCAGAGCTCCACACCTTAATCTATGGAGTGTAGAAACTCTACCGTATGAAAATACATAAGTGAAGGTCCAGGCATGGCCGTGTGGCCATCCCCTATTGTCTAAGAACAATGCGTTCAAAGATGCCTAATACAGTAGTAAAAGGTCCTATTTATAATAAACTAGTCACTAGGGTTTACATGAGTAAGTAATTGATGCATAAATCCACTTCCGGGGCCCACTTGGTGTGTGTTTGGGCTTGGGCTTGAGTGTTGCACGTGCAGAGGCCAATTGTGGAGTTGAACGCCAGTTTCTGTGCCAGTTTGGGCGTTCAACTCTGGTTTTGGATCCTTTTCTGGCGCTGGACGCCAGATTTGGGTAGAAGGCTGGCGTTGAACGCCAGTTTACGTCATCAATTCTTGGCCAAAGTATGGACTATTATATATTGCTGGAAAGCCCTGGATGTCTACTTTCCAACGCAATTGAAAGTGCGCCATTTCGAGTTCTGTAGCTCCAGAAAATCCACTTTGAGTGCAGGGAGGTCAGAATCCAACAGCATCAGCAGTCCTTTTTCAACCTCTGAATCTGATTTCTGCTCAAGTCCCTCAATTTCAGCTAGAAAATACCTGAAATCACAGAAAAACACACAAACTCATAGTAAAGTCCAGAAATGTGAATTTAACACAAAATCTATTAAAAACATCCCTAAAAGTAACTAGATCCTACTAAAAATATACTAAAAACAATGCCAAAAAGCGTATAAATTATCCGCTCATCACAACACCAAACTTAAATTGTTGCTTGTCCCCAAGCAACTAAAAATCAAAATAGGATAAAAAGAATAGAATATACTATAAATTCCAAACTATCAATGAAACAGAGCTTCAATCATATGAGCGGGACTTATAGCTTTTTGCCTCTTGAATAGTTTTGGCATCTCACTTTATCCATTGAGGTTCAGAATGATTGGCATCTATAGGAACTCAGATTTCAGATAGTGTTATTGACTCTCCTAGTTCAGTATGATGATTCTTGAACACAGCTATTTTATGAGTCTTGGCCGTGGCCCTAAGCACTTTGTTTTCCAGTATTACCACCGGATACATAAATGCCACAGACACATAATTGGGTGAACCTTTTCAGATTGTGACTCAGCTTTGCTAAAGTCCCCAATTAGAGGTGTCCAGGGTTCTTAAGCACACTCTTTTTTTTGCTTTGGACCTTGACTTTAACCGCTCAGTCTCAAGTTTTCACTTGACACCTACACGCCACAAGCACATGGTTAGGGACAACTTGGTTTAGCCGCTTAGACCAGGATTTTATTCCTTTAGGCCCTCCTATCCACTGATGCTCAAAGCCTTTGGATCCTTTTTAATTGCCCTTGCCTTTTGGTTTTAAGGGTTATTGGCTTTTTGCTCTTGCCTCTTGGTTTTAAGAGCTTTTGGCTTTTTCTGCTTGCTTTTTCTTTTTCTTTCTATATTTTTTTTTTTCGCCTATTTTTTTTCTGCAAGCTTTGTTCTTTGCTGCTTTTTCTTGCTTCAAGAATCATTTTTATGATTTTTCAGATTATCAAATAACATGTCTCCTAGTCATCATTCTTTCAAGAGCCAACATATTTAACATTCTTAAACAACAACTTCAAAAGACATATGCACTGTTCAAGCATACATTCAGAAAACAAGAAGCATTGTCACCACATCAATATAATTAAACTAAGTTCAAGGATAAATTCGAAACTCATGTACTTCTTGTTCTTTTGAATTAAAACATTTTTTATTTAAGAGAGGTGATGGATTCATAGGACATTCATATCTTTAAGACAAAGTTACTAACTACTAATGATCATGTAATGAAGGCACAAACATAGATAAGCACATAACATAGAAAACGAAAAACAGAGAAAGTAAGAACAAGGAATGAGTCCACCTTAGTGATGTCCTTGAGCTCTTCTATGTCTCTTCCTTGTCTTTGCTGCTCCTCCTTCATTGCTTTTAGATCTTCTTTGATTTCATGAAGGATGATGGAGTGCTCTTGATGTTCCACCCTTAGTTGCTTCCAATAATTGTGTGGAAGAAAATGTATCCCCTGAGGTGTCTCAGGGATCTCTTGATTTGCAGTCAAATGTTCTACCACTGAGCTATAGACCCTTGATGGAAGCTTTTGTCTTCCCTTTCCTCTTTCTAGAGGCCTCTCTGGCCTTAGGTGCCATCAATGGTTATGGAGAAAAACAAAAAAGCTATACTTTTTACCACACCAAACTTAGAATGTTGCTCGCCCTCGAGCAAAAGAAGAAAGAAGAAGAAGATATGGAAGAGATGGATGGGAGTGTGTATTCGGCCATATGGGTGGGATTGGGTGGGAGAGAGATGTTGAATTTTGAAGGTAGTGGGTGTATGGATGTGAGTGGTAAATGGAAGACAGGAGGGATGAGTGTTTATTGGGAATAGAGGATGATTGAGAAGAGAGAAGAGAGTGAGTGGAGGTAGGTGGGGATCCTGTGGGGTCCACAGATCCTGAGGTGATCCTGTGAGGTCCACAGATCTTGAGGTGTCAAGGCTTTTACATCCCTGCACCAATTTAGGCATGCAAAATGCCCTTGCACATAACTCTGGGCGTTCAGCGCCAGGTTGGTGCCCATTTTGGGCGTTCAACGCCCATTTGCTGCCATTTCTGGCGTTGAACGCCAGAACCATGCTTGTTCTGGGCGTTCAGCGCCAGGATGCTCCCATTCTGGGCGTTCAGCGCCAGAACTATGCTCTGTTATGGCGTTTGAACGCCAGACAGATGCTCCTCCAGGGTGTGATTTTTCTTCTACTGTTTTTGATTCAGTTTTCAATTTTTATATTTATTTTGTGACTCCACATGATCATGAACCTAAGAAAACATGAAAAACAATAATAATAGAGTTAGATAAATAAATATTGGGTTGCCTCCCAACAAGCGCTTCTTTAATGTCAATAGCTTGACAGTGGGCTCTCATGGAGCCTCACAGATGTGCAGAGCTTTGTTGAAACTCTCCAACACCAAACTTAGAGTTTGACTGTGGGGGCTCTGGTTGACTCTGCTTGGAGAGAAGCTTTTCCTGCTTTCTCTCCATGGTTGCAGAGGGAGATCCTTGAGTTTTGAATGCAAGGGAGTTCTCATTCCATTGAAGGAATATTTCACCTCTGTCAACATCAATCACAGCTCTTGCTGTGGCCAGGAAAGGTCTTCCTAGGATGATAGATTCATCCTCCTCCTTTCCAGTATCCAGGACTATGAAATCAGTAGGTATGTAAAGGCCCTCAACCTTTACTAATACATCTTCTACTTGTCCATAAGCCTGTCTTCTTGAGCTGTCTGCCATCTCTAATGAGATTTTAGCAGCTTGCACCCCATAGATTCCCAGTTTCTCTATTACAGAGAGGGGCATGAGGTTTATTCCTGAACCAAGGTCACACAGAGCCTTAAAGATCATGGTGCCTATGGTACAGGGTATTACGAACTTTCCAGGATCCTGTCTCTTCTGAGGCAATGTCAGTTGATCCAGATCACTTAGTTCATTGATGAAAAAGGGAGGCTCAGCGTCCCAAGCATCAATGCCAAATAATTTGGCATTCAGCTTCATGATTGCACCAAGAAACTTGGCAGTTTGCTCTTCAGTAACATCCTCATTCTCTTCAGAAGAGGAATACTCATCAGAGCTCATGAAGGGCATAAGGAGGTTCAATGGAATCTCTGTGGTCTCTAGATGAGCCTCAGAGTCCTTTGGTTCCTCAGAGGGAAGCTCCTTATTGGTCACTGAACGTCCCAGGAGGTCTTCCTCCTTGGGATTCACGTCCTCTCCTCTCCTCACAGGTTCGGCCAGGGCACTTATGTCAATGGCCTTGCACTCTCCTTTTGGATTCTCTTCTGTATTGCTTGGGAGAGTACTAGGAGGGATTTCAGTGATCCTTTTACTCAGCTGGCCCACTTGTGCTTCCAGATTTCTAATGGAAGACCTTGTTTCATTCATGAAACTTACAGTGGCCTTAGATAGATCAGAGACTAGATTTGCTAAATTAGAAGCATTTTGTTCAGAGTTCTCTGTCTGTTGCTGAGTTGATGATGGAAAAGGCTTGCTATTGCTAAACCTGTTTCTTCCACCATTATTAAAGCCTTGTTGGGGCTTTTGATCCTTCCATGAGAAATTTGGATGATTTCTCCATGTTGAGTTATAGGTGTTTCCATAAGGTTCACCTAAGTAATTCACCTCTGCTATTGCAGGGTTCTCAGGATCATAGGCTTATTCTTCAGAAGATGCCTCTTGAGTACTGTTGGATGCAGCTTGCATTCCATGCAGACTCTGAGAGATCATATTGACTTGCTGAGTCAATATTTTATTCTGAGCCAATATGGCATTCAGAGTATCAACCTCAAGAACTCCCTTCTTCATAGGCGTCCCATTATTCACAGGATTCCTTTCAGAAGTGTACATGAACTGGTTATTAGCAACCATGTCAATGAGTTCTTGAGCTTCTGCAGGCGTTTTCTTTAGGTGAATGGATCCACCTGCAGAAGTGTCCAGTGACATCTTTGATAGCTCAGATAAACCATCATAGAATATATCCAGGATGGTCCATTCTGAAAGCATGTCAGAAGGACACTTTTTGGTCAACTGTTTGTATCTTTCCCAAGCTTCATAGAGAGATTCACCTTCTTTCTGTCTGAAGGTTTGAACATCAGCTCTAAGCTTGCTCAGCTTTTGAGGAGGAAAGTACTTGGCTAAGAAAGCCGTGACCAGCTTATCCCAAGAGTTCAGGTTGTCTTTAGGTTGAGAATCTAACCATAATCTAGCTCTGTCTCTTACAGCAAAAGGGAAAAGCATGAGCCTGTAGACTTCAGGATCTACTCCATTAGTCTTAACAGTATCACATATCTGCAAGAATTCAGTTAATAACTGAAAAGGATCTTCAGATGGAAGTCCATGAAACTTGCAGTTCTGCTGCATTAGAGAAACTAATTGAGGTTTCAGCTCAAAATTGTTTGCTCCAATGGCAGGAATGGAGATGCTTCTTCCATGTAAATTGGAATTAGGTGCAGTAAAGTCACCAAGCATCCTCCTTTCATTATTATTATTTTCGGCTGCCATCTCCTCTGCCTGTTCGAAAATTTCTGAAAGGTTATCTCTGGATTGTTGTATTTTAGCTTCTCTTAATTTTCTCTTCAGAGTCCTTTCAGGTTCTGGATCTGCTTCCACAAGAATGTTCTTATCCTTGCTCCTGCTCATATGACAAGGAAGAATGGCCAGAAAAATGATAATAATAATAGAGATCCTTTATACCACAGTATAGGGATCCCTTTGTAAGTAGAAGAAGAGGGGGAGATAAAGGATGTGATGTAAAGGAAGAAACACAACTGTGAGGATTGGAATGTGAGATGAGATGTTAGGATATGAATGAATAAATAGAATGAGATGGGTGAGGAATAATTTTCGAAAATTATTTTGAAAAAGAGTTAGTGATTTTTGAAAATTGGTTTTTGAAAATTAGTTAGTATTTTTCGAAAATTTTTTTTTTTTCAAAAATAAAAAATAAAAATAATTAGTTAATTAAAAAGAAATTTTTGAAAAAGAGGGAAGATATTTTCGAAAATTGAGAGAGAGAGAGAGTTAGTTAGGTGGTTTTGAAAAAGTTAAGAAACAAACAAAAAGTTAGTTAGTTAGTTGAAACAAATTTTGAAAAGATAAGAAGTTGGGAAGTTAGAGAAGATATTTTGAAATCAAATTTTGAAAAAGATAAGATAAGAAGATTTTTTTTTTTTTTTGAAAAGATATGATAGAAATTAGTTTTTGAAAAAGATTTGATTTTTAAAATCACAATTAATGACTTGATTCATAAGAAATCACAAGATATGATTCTAGAACTTAAAGTTTGAATCTTTCTTAACAAGCAGGTAACAAACTTCAAATTTTTGAATCAAAACATTAATTGTTTATGTTATTTTCGAAAATTTAATACAAAAATAAGAAAAAGATTTTTGAAAAATATTTTTGAAATTTTCGAAAATAACTAAGAATTTTGAAAAAGATTTGATTTTTGAAAAAGATTTTGAAAAAGATAAGATTTTCAAATTGAAAATTTGATTTGACTCATAAGAAACAATTTGATTTTAAAAATTTTTGAAAAAGTCAATCCAAATTTTCGAATTTGAGGAGAGAAAAAGGGAAAGATATTTTTTTTATTTTTGAATTTTTATGATGCAAGAGAAAAAACACTAAAAGGATGCAATGCATGAAATTTTTAGATCAAAACAATGAGTGCATGCATGAATGCTATGAATGTCAAGATGAACACCAAGAACACTATGAAGAACATGATGAACATCAAAAATATATTTTTGAAAAATTTTTAATGCAAAGAAAACATGCAAGACACCAAACTTAGAATTCTTTAATGCTTACGCACTAAGAATTCAAGAATGCATATGATAAACATGAAAAGACACAAAACAAAAAATCATCAAGATCAAACAAGAAGACTTACCAAGAACAACTTGAAGATCATGAAGAACACTATGAATGCATGAATTTTCGAAATATGCAAGATGCATATGCAAGTGACACCAAACTTATAATGTGACTCAAGATTTAAACAAGAAACATGAACTATTTTTGATTTTTTTTTTATTTTATGATTTTTTTGGATTTTTAACTTATATTTTTCGAAAATTATTTAGAAAAAAGAAAAATAAGGATTCAAAATTTTTTTAATATGAATTCCAGGAATCTTATGCTCTAAAGCTCCAATCAAAGGGTCAGGCATGGCTTAATAGCCAGCCAAGCTTTAGTATGTAACTCAGACATGACACGCCTGACATTTCTTGCATTCAACAGCCAATTGGCTAAGAAAGACAAAGAAGCTCTTCTCTTGAGTATAAGGATTGAGACATGGCTTTACAGCCAGCCAGGCTCCAACATGCTTCATGAAACACTAGAATTCATTCTTAAAAATTCTGAAGCCATAGAATAATTTATTTTTGAAAACATTTTTATTTATTTTTTTTTCGAAAACAGATGAGAAAATTTTGAAAATATTTTTGAAAAGAAAATAAAAAGAAAATTACCTAATCTGAGCAACAAGATGAACCGTCAGTTGTCCAAACTCAAACAATCCCCGGCAACGGCGCCAAAAACTTGGTGCACGAAATTGTGATGTCCAGGCTCAAACAATCCCTGGCAACGTGAGCAACTTGGTGCGCTAATCTCAGTACATAATTGTCACAACTTCGATACAACTAACCAGCAAGTGCACTGGGTCGTCCAAGTAATACCTTACGTGAGTAAGGGTCGAATCCCACGGAGATTGTTGGTATGAAGCAAGCTATGGTCACCTTGTAAATCTCAGTCAGGCAGATATAAAGTGATAATGGTGTTTTCGAATATTATATAATAAAATAGTGATAGAGATACTTATGTAAATCATTGGTAGGAATTTCAGATAAGCGAATGGAGATGCTTTTCGTTCCTCTGAACCTCTGCTTTCCTGCTATCTTCATCCAATCAGTCTTACTCCTTTCCATGGCTGGCTTTATGCAAGGGCATCACCGTTGTCAGTGGCTACATCCCCTCCTCTCAGTGAATAATATGCTCACGCACCCTGTCACGGCACGGCTATTCATCTGTCGGTTCCCGATCATGCTGGAATAGGATTCACCCTCCTTTTGCGTCTGTCACTAACGCCCAGCACTCGCGAGTTTGAAGCTCGTCACAGTCATTCAATCATTGAATCCTACTCAGAATACCACAGACAAGGTTTAGACCTTCCGGATTCTCTTGAATGCCGCCATCATTCTAGCTTACGCCACGAAGATTCTGGTTAGGAGATCTAGGAGATACTCATTCTAGCTTAATTCATGTAGAACAGAAGTGTTTGTCAGGCACGCGTTCATAAGGGAGAAGGATGATGAGCGTCACACATAATCATCACCTTCATCACGTTCTTGGGTGCGAATGGATATCTTAGAAGCGAAATAAGAAGAATTGAATAGAAAACAGTAGTACTTTGCATTAATCTTTGAGGAACAGCAGAGCTCCACACCTTAATCTATGGAGTGTAGAAACTCTACCGTATGAAAATACATAAGTGAAGGTCCAGGCATGGCCGTGTGGCCAGCCCCTATGGTCTAAGAACAATGCGTTCAAAGATGCCTAATACAGTAGTAAAAGGTCCTATTTATAATAAACTAGTCACTAGGGTTTACATGAGTAAGTAATTGATGCATAAATCCACTTCTGGGGCCCACTTGGTGTGTGCTTGGGCTTGGGCTTGAGTGTTGCACGTGCAGAGGCCAATTGTGGAGTTGAACGCCAGTTTCTGTGCCAGTTTGGGCGTTCAACTCTGGTTTTGGATCCTTTTCTGGCGCTGGACGCCAGATTTGGGTAGAAGGCTGGCGTTGAACGCCAGTTTACGTCGTCAATTCTTGGCCAAAGTATGGACTATTATATATTGCTGGAAAGCCCTGGATATCTACTTTCCAACGCAATTGGAAGCGCGCCATTTCGAGTTCTGTAGCTCCAGAAAATCCACTTTGAGTGCAGGGAGGTCAGAATCCAACAGCATCAGCAGTCCTTTTTCAACCTCTGAATCTGATTTCTGCTCAAGTCCCTCAATTTCAGCTAGAAAATACCTGAAATCACAGAAAAACACACAAACTCATAGTAAAGTCCAGAAATGTGAATTTAACACAAAATCTATTAAAAACATCCCTAAAAGTAACTAGATCCTACTAAAAATATACTAAAAACAATGCCAAAAAGCGTATAAATTATCCGCTCATCACAACACCAAACTTAAATTGTTGCTTGTCCCCAAGCAACTAAAAATCAAAATAGGATAAAAAGAATAGAATATACTATAAATTCCAAACTATCAATGAAACAGAGCTTCAATCATATGAGCGGGACTTATAGCTTTTTGCCTCTTGAATAGTTTTGGCATCTCACTTTATCCATTGAGGTTCAGAATGATTGGCATCTATAGGAACTCAGATTTCAGATAGTGTTATTGACTCTCCTAGTTCAGTATGATGATTCTTGAACACAGCTATTTTATGAGTCTTGGCCGTGGCCCTAAGCACTTTGTTTTCCAGTATTACCACCGGATACATAAATGCCACAGACACATAATTGGGTGAACCTTTTCAGATTGTGACTCAGCTTTGCTAAAGTCCCCAATTAGAGGTGTCCAGGGTTCTTAAGCACACTCTTTTTTTTGCTTTGGACCTTGACTTTAACCGCTCAGTCTCAAGTTTTCACTTGACACCTACACGCCACAAGCACATGGTTAGGGACAACTTGGTTTAGCCGCTTAGACCAGGATTTTATTACTTTAGGCCCTCCTATCCACTGATGCTCAAAGCCTTGGGATCCTTTTTAATTGCCCTTGCCTTTTGGTTTTAAGGGTTATTGGCTTTTTGCTCTTGCCTCTTGGTTTTAAGAGCTTTTGGCTTTTTCTGCTTGCTTTTTCTTTTTCTTTCTATATTTTTTTTTTTCGCCTATTTTTTTCTGCAAGCTTTGTTCTTTGCTGCTTTTTCTTGCTTCAAGAATCATTTTTATGATTTTTCAGATTATCAAATAACATGTCTCCTAGTCATCATTCTTTCAAGAGCCAACATATTTAACATTCTTAAACAACAACTTCAAAAGACATATGCACTGTTCAAGCATACATTCAGAAAACAAGAAGCATTGTCACCACATCAATATAATTAAACTAAGTTCAAGGATAAATTCGAAACTCATGTACTTCTTGTTCTTTTGAATTAAAACATTTTTTATTTAAGAGAGGTGATGGATTCATAGGACATTCATATCTTTAAGACAAAGTTACTAACTACTAATGATCATGTAATGAAGGCACAAACATAGATAAGCACATAACATAGAAAACGAAAAACAGAGAAAGTAAGAACAAGGAATGAGTCCACCTTAGTGATGTCCTTGAGCTCTTCTATGTCTCTTCCTTGTCTTTGCTGCTCCTCCTTCATTGCTTTTAGATCTTCTTTGATTTCATGAAGGATGATGGAGTGCTCTTGATGTTCCACCCTTAGTTGCTTCCAATAATTGTGTGGAAGAAAATGTATCCCCTGAGGTGTCTCAGGGATCTCTTGATTTGCAGTCAAATGTTCTACCACTGAGCTATAGACCCTTGATGGAAGCTTTTGTCTTCCCTTTCCTCTTTCTAGAGGCCTCTCTGGCCTTAGGTGCCATCAATGGTTATGGAGAAAAACAAAAAAGCTATACTTTTTACCACACCAAACTTAGAATGTTGCTCGCCCTCGAGCAAAAGAAGAAAGAAGAAGAAGATATGGAAGAGATGGATGGGAGTGTGTATTCGGCCATATGGGTGGGATTGGGTGGGAGAGAGATGTTGAATTTTGAAGGTAGTGGGTGTATGGATGTGAGTGGTAAATGGAAGACAGGAGGGATGAGTGTTTATTGGGAATAGAGGATGATTGAGAAGAGAGAAGAGAGTGAGTGGAGGTAGGTGGGGATCCTGTGGGGTCTACAGATCCTGAGGTGATCCTGTGAGGTCCACAGATCTTGAGGTGTCAAGGCTTTTACATCCCTGCACCAATTTAGGCATGCAAAATGCCCTTGCACATAACTCTGGGCGTTCAGCGCCAGGTTGGTGCCCATTTTGGGCGTTCAACGCCCATTTGCTGCCATTTCTGGCGTTGAACGCCAGAACCATGCTTGTTCTGGGCGTTCAGCGCCAGGATGCTCCCATTCTGGGCGTTCAGCGCCAGAACTATGCTCTGTTATGGCGTTTGAACGCCAGACAGATGCTCCTCCAGGGTGTGATTTTTCTTCTACTGTTTTTGATTCAGTTTTCAATTTTTATATTTATTTTGTGACTCCACATGATCATGAACCTAAGAAAACATGAAAAACAATAATAATAGAGTTAGATAAATAAATATTGGGTTGCCTCCCAACAAGCGCTTCTTTAATGTCAATAGCTTGACAGTGGGCTCTCATGGAGCCTCACAGATGTGCAGAGCTTTGTTGAAACTCTCCAACACCAAACTTAGAGTTTGGATATGGGAGTTCAACACCAAACTTATAGTTTGGTTGTGGCTTCCCAACACCAAACTTAGAGTTTGACTGTGGGGGCTCTGGTTGACTCTGCTTGGAGAGAAGCTTTTCCTGCTTTCTCTCCATGGTTGCAGAGGGAGATCCTTGAGTTTTGAATGCAAGGGAGTTCTCATTCCATTGAAGGAATATTTCACCTCTGTCAACATCAATCACAGCTCTTGCTGTGGCCAGGAAAGGTCTTCCTAGGATGATAGATTCATCCTCCTCCTTTCCAGTATCCAGGACTATGAAATCAGTAGGTATGTAAAGGCCCTCAACCTTTACTAATACATCTTCTACTTGTCCATAAGCCTGTCTTCTTGAGCTGTCTGCCATCTCTAATGAGATTTTAGCAGCTTGCACCCCATAGATTCCCAGTTTCTCTATTACAGAGAGGGGCATGAGGTTTATTCCTGAACCAAGGTCACACAGAGCCTTAAAGATCATGGTGCCTATGGTACAGGGTATTACGAACTTTCCAGGATCCTGTCTCTTCTGAGGCAATGTCAGTTGATCCAGATCACTTAGTTCATTGATGAACAAGGGAGGCTCAGCGTCCCAAGCATCAATGCCAAATAATTTGGCATTCAGCTTCATGATTGCACCAAGAAACTTGGCAGTTTGCTCTTCAGTAACATCCTCATTCTCTTCAGAAGAGGAATACTCATCAGAGCTCATGAAGGGCATAAGGAGGTTCAATGGAATCTCTGTGGTCTCTAGATGAGCCTCAGAGTCCTTTGGTTCCTCAGAGGGAAGCTCCTTATTGGTCACTGAACGTCCCAGGAGGTCTTCCTCCTTGGGATTCACGTCCTCTCCTCTCCTCACAGGTTCGGCCAGGGCACTTATGTCAATGGCCTTGCACTCTCCTTTTGGATTCTCTTCTGTATTGCTTGGGAGAGTACTAGGAGGGATTTCAGTGATCCTTTTACTCAGCTGGCCCACTTGTGCTTCCAGATTTCTAATGGAAGACCTTGTTTCATTCATGAAACTTACAGTGGCCTTAGATAGATCAGAGACTAGATTTGCTAAATTAGAAGCATTTTGTTCAGAGTTCTCTGTCTGTTGCTGAGTTGATGATGGAAAAGGCTTGCTATTGCTAAACCTGTTTCTTCCACCATTATTAAAGCCTTGTTGGGGCTTTTGATCCTTCCATGAGAAATTTGGATGATTTCTCCATGTTGAGTTATAGGTGTTTCCATAAGGTTCACCTAAGTAATTCACCTCTGTTATTGCAGGGTTCTCAGGATCATAGGCTTCTTCTTCAGAAGATGCCTCTTGAGTACTGTTGGATGCAGCTTGCATTCCATGCAGACTCTGAGAGATCATATTGACTTGCTGAGTCAATATTTTATTCTGAGCCAATATGGCATTCAGAGTATCAACCTCAAGAACTCCCTTCTTCATAGGCGTCCCATTATTCACAGGATTCCTTTCAGAAGTGTACATGAACTGGTTATTAGCAACCATGTCAATGAGTTCTTGAGCTTCTGCAGGCGTTTTCTTTAGGTGAATGGATCCACCTGCAGAAGTGTCCAGTGACATCTTTGATAGCTCAGATAAACCATCATAGAATATATCCAGGATGGTCCATTCTGAAAGCATGTCAGAAGGACACTTTTTGGTCAACTGTTTGTATCTTTCCCAAGCTTCATAGAGAGATTCACCTTCTTTCTGTCTGAAGGTTTGAACATCAGCTCTAAGCTTGCTCAGCTTTTGAGGAGGAAAGTACTTGGCTAAGAAAGCCGTGACCAGCTTATCCCAAGAGTTCAGGTTGTCTTTAGGTTGAGAATCTAACCATAATCTAGCTCTGTCTCTTACAGCAAAAGGGAAAAGCATGAGCCTGTAGACTTCAGGATCTACTCCATTAGTCTTAACAGTATCACATATCTGCAAGAATTCAGTTAATAACTGAAAAGGATCTTCAGATGGAAGTCCATGAAACTTGCAGTTCTGCTGCATTAGAGAAACTAATTGAGGTTTCAGCTCAAAATTGTTTGCTCCAATGGCAGGAATGGAGATGCTTCTTCCATGTAAATTGGAATTAGGTGCAGTAAAGTCACCAAGCATCCTCCTTTCATTATTATTATTTTCGGCTGCCATCTCCTCTGCCTGTTCGAAAATTTCTGAAAGGTTATCTCTGGATTGTTGTATTTTAGCTTCTCTTAATTTTCTCTTCAGAGTCCTTTCAGGTTCTGGATCTGCTTCCACAAGAATGTTCTTATCCTTGCTCCTGCTCATATGACAAGGAAGAATGGCCAGAAAAATGATAATAATAATAGAGATCCTTTATACCACAGTATAGGGATCCCTTTGTAAGTAGAAGAAGAGGGGGAGATAAAGGATGTGATGTAAAGGAAGAAACACAACTGTGAGGATTGGAATGTGAGATGAGATGTTAGGATATGAATGAATAAATAGAATGAGATGGGTGAGGAATAATTTTCGAAAATTATTTTGAAAAAGAGTTAGTGATTTTTGAAAATTGGTTTTTGAAAATTAGTTAGTATTTTTCGAAAAAAATTTTTTTTTCAAAAATAAAAAATAAAAATAATTAGTTAATTAAAAAGAAATTTTTGAAAAAGAGGGAAGATATTTTCGAAAATTGAGAGAGAGAGAGTTAGTTAGGTGGTTTTGAAAAAGTTAAGAAACAAACAAAAAGTTAGTTAGTTAGTTGAAACAAATTTTGAAAAGATAAGAAGTTGGGAAGTTAGAGAAGATATTTTGAAATCAAATTTTGAAAAAGATAAGATAAGAAGATTTTTTTTTTTTTTGAAAAGATATGATAGAAATTAGTTTTTGAAAAAGATTTGATTTTTAAAATCACAATTAATGACTTGATTCATAAGAAATCACAAGATATGATTCTAGAACTTAAAGTTTGAATCTTTCTTAACAAGCAGGTAACAAACTTCAAATTTTTGAATCAAAACATTAATTGTTTATGTTATTTTCGAAAATTTAATACAAAAATAAGAAAAAGATTTTTGAAAAATATTTTTGAAATTTTCGAAAATAACTAAGAATTTTGAAAAAGATTTGATTTTTGAAAAAGATTTTGAAAAAGATAAGATTTTCAAATTGAAAATTTGATTTGACTCATAAGAAACAATTTGATTTTAAAAATTTTTGAAAAAGTCAATCCAAATTTTCGAATTTGAGGAGAGAAAAAGGGAAAGATATTTTTTTGATTTTTGAATTTTTATGATGCAAGAGAAAAAACACTAAAAGGATGCAATGCATGAAATTTTTAGATCAAAACAATGAGTGCATGCATGAATGCTATGAATGTCAAGATGAACACCAAGAACACTATGAAGAACATGATGAACATCAAAAATATATTTTTGAAAAATTTTTAATGCAAAGAAAACATGCAAGACACCAAACTTAGAATTCTTTAATGCTTACGCACTAAGAATTCAAGAATGCATATGATAAACATGAAAAGACACAAAACAAAAAATCATCAAGATCAAACAAGAAGACTTACCAAGAACAACTTGAAGATCATGAAGAACACTATGAATGCATGAATTTTCGAAATATGCAAGATGCATATGCAAGTGACACCAAACTTATAATGTGACTCAAGATTTAAACAAGAAACATGAACTATTTTTGATTTTTTTTTTATTTTATGATTTTTTTGGATTTTTAACTTATATTTTTCGAAAATTATTTAGAAAAAAGAAAAATAAGGATTCAAAATTTTTTTAATATGAATTCCAGGAATCTTATGCTCTAAAGCTCCAATCAAAGGGTCAGGCATGGCTTAATAGCCAGCCAAGCTTTAGTATGTAACTCAGACATGACACGCCTGACATTTCTTGCATTCAACAGCCAATTGGCTAAGAAAGACAAAGAAGCTCTTCTCTTGAGTATAAGGATTGAGACATGGCTTTACAGCCAGCCAGGCTCCAACATGCTTCATGAAACACTAGAATTCATTCTTAAAAATTCTGAAGCCATAGAATAATTTATTTTTGAAAACATTTTTATTTATTTTTTTTTTCGAAAACAGATGAGAAAATTTTGAAAATATTTTTGAAAAATTTTTGAAAAGAAAATAAAAAGAAAATTACCTAATCTGAGCAACAAGATGAACCGTCAGTTGTCCAAACTCAAACAATCCCCGGCAACGGCGCCAAAAACTTGGTGCACGAAATTGTGATGTCCAGGCTCAAACAATCCCTGGCAACGTGAGCAACTTGGTGCGCTGATCTCAGTACATAATTGTCACAACTTCGATACAACTAACCAGCAAGTGCACTGGGTCGTCCAAGTAATACCTTACGTGAGTAAGGGTCGAATCCCACGGAGATTGTTGGTATGAAGCAAGCTATGGTCACCTTGTAAATCTCAGTCAAGCAGATATAAAGTGATAATGGTGTTTTCGAATATTATATAATAAAATAGTGATAGAGATACTTATGTAAATCATTGGTAGGAATTTCAGATAAGCGAATGGAGATGCTTTTCGTTCCTCTGAACCTCTGCTTTCCTGCTATCTTCATCCAATCAGTCTTACTCCTTTCCATGGCTGGCTTTATGCAAGGGCATCACCGTTGTCAGTGGCTACATCCCCTCCTCTCAGTGAATAATATGCTCACGCACCCTGTCACGGCACGGCTATTCATCTGTCGGTTCCCGATCATGCTGGAATAGGATTCACCCTCCTTTTGCGTCTGTCACTAACGCCCAGCACTCGCGAGTTTGAAGCTCGTCACAGTCATTCAATCATTGAATCCTACTCAGAATACCACAGACAAGGTTTAGACCTTCCGGATTCTCTTGAATGCCGCCATCATTCTAGCTTACGCCACGAAGATTCTGGTTAGGAGATCTAGGAGATACTCATTCTAGCTTAATTCATGTAGAACAGAAGTGTTTGTCAGGCACGCGTTCATAAGGGAGAAGGATGATGAGCGTCACACATAATCATCACCTTCATCACGTTCTTGGGTGCGAATGGATATCTTAGAAGCGAAATAAGAAGAATTGAATAGAAAACAGTAGTACTTTGCATTAATCTTTGAGGAACAGCAGAGCTCCACACCTTAATCTATGGAGTGTAGAAACTCTACCGTATGAAAATACATAAGTGAAGGTCCAGGCATGGCCGTGTGGCCAGCCCCTATGGTCTAAGAACAATGCGTTCAAAGATGCCTAATACAGTAGTAAAAGGTCCTATTTATAATAAACTAGTCACTAGGGTTTACATGAGTAAGTAATTGATGCATAAATCCACTTTTGGGGCCCACTTGGTGTGTGCTTGGGCTTGGGCTTGAGTGTTGTACGTGCAGAGGCCAATTGTGGAGTTGAACGCCAGTTTCTGTGCCAGTTTGGGCGTTCAACTCTGGTTTTGGATCCTTTTCTGGCGCTGGACGCCAGATTTGGGTAGAAGGCTGGCGTTGAACGCCAGTTTACGTCGTCAATTCTTGGCCAAAGTATGAACTATTATATATTGCTGGAAAGCCCTGGATGTGTACTTTCCAACGCAATTGGAAGCGCGCCATTTCGAGTTCTGTAGCTCCAGAAAATCCACTTTGAGTGCAGGGAGGTCAGAATCCAACAGCATCAGCAGTCCTTTTTCAACCTCTGAATCTGATTTCTGCTCAAGTCCCTCAATTTCAGCCAGAAAATACCTGAAATCACAGAAAAATACACAAACTCATAGTAAAGTCCAGAAATGTGAATTTAACACAAAATCTATTAAAAATATCCCTAAAAGTAACTAGATCCTGCTAAAAATATACTAAAAACAATGCCAAAAAGCGTATAAATTATCCGCTCATCAACTTTGCTCCAAGGGTCAAGATTTTAAGAGAGCAGGTTATAGCCCACAACCCCAGCAAGCCCAAAACAACTCCCGAAGGAACAACAACAACAATCATCAAGGGAGGAGGTATGGAAAGCAACCTCAGAATGAGATGACTTGTAGGCGGTGTGGGATCTATCATCCGGGAACTCCGTGTCGAGCTGGATTGGAACTTTGCTATAGTTGTGGAGGAGCTGGACACATGTCTTGGAACTGTCCTGAGAATGCCACTCGGAATGCTACTAAGGCCCAACAGCCGGGTCATGTGTTCACCATGACGACGGAGGATACCGCTAGATCTGACGGTTCGGGAAAAGGTAAGTGAAAGATTGGTAACAACGTGTTAAAAATACGATTAATTTGGTATTTGATTTTTGACTATCATAGATAGAAATCTAGTGAATGTCGGTCATGCTAAGTTGTGGCTTAGTACTTGAGGAAATAAGTGATAGGATTAGCACTAGACGAGAAATCAGAGTAGCACAGCGGAAGCAGTAACACAGGATAGTTACGCATAGGAGGTGTAAAGTTGACTAGAATGTCTTAAGTTTGAAATACTTGAAGGTTCTAGTGGGTTAATGCGAGTAATGATTCTCAGGTACTTGAATTGAATGTAGCTGTGAACTTTGACCGATTCCGGAGTGGATACGGAAATGATTGTCTGTGTGTAATTAGAATTAGGCGATAAGTGAGTATCAATCGTCATGTTTGAGAGATAAGTATTACGATATGATCATGATGACCTTGGATTTAGATTGAAATGTATAATGATTAGATTCAAAGATGAATTTGGTAAACATTAAATTGAAATGCTGATATTGTAATGAGATTGGTTTTAAGGAAACCGGGAAGGGCGATGAACCCAAATTTATAGAGGAGATTCTGCCAGAATTCTGAAAGAACTTGAAAAGTTTAGAAATCTTAAGTTATGATATCAATCGGTAGTTTTAACTTAAAGGTTTTATGAAGGGTAAGAAGAACATAACATTTGGTTTGTTATTGAGAGAAGCATATAAGAAGCTAAGAGTATAACGGATAGATACAACTTTAGCTGGAATTAGGAATGGGATGTTAGAATTGACGTTGAAGAATGGTTAAATAATGGTAAGAGGTCGGTTGAGTATGAGTCTTCTTATGTGAAGAATTGATAGTGAATTTTCGAGGGCGAAAATTTCTGTTAGGTAGGTAGAATGTAAAACCCGGTCAAACCGTAATTAATTAAATAATAAATTAAATAAGAGTGAATATGGTTAGAAAATTTAGCAATCAGAATTTGATAATTTAAATGTGATATTCGGATTCAGTGAATTTTTCGGAGTCGGAAAACATAATTTTCTGTGTAAAAACGCGCACTGAAATTTTGACCGGCAATACCGGCTGAGATCTGTCTGGTACTGCAGCTGAGAAAAGTGATTATAAGTAAATGAGGTTAAGAGATTAGGATTTATAATTAGGGAAGGTAGAAATACTTAAAATGCGATTTAAAGCACTAATCTTAAAGGTTTTTGCCTAAAGTTGGGCCAACGGACTAAACCAAGTGAATTGGGCCCAAGTAGATCCAAGCCCAACATATATTAAGCCTTAACTTAAAGACATTCAGCCACCACAACCCTCATTTAGTGTGGTTGTTGCTGAAATGAAGATAGAGAGATGAGAAGAGAGAAACCCTAACTCTCTTTGATCTTCAAATCATCATAACTTTCTCTCCGGAACTCTGATTGACAAGCCGTTTGTGGCCACGCATTGCTCTTCTCCTCCTCTTCGAGTCTATCTATGTTTTGTGGTGATTATCTAACTCTCCTCTGCCTACTTTTGATTTTTTTCTTATATTTCGAATTTAGTTTGGATTTTGAGGAAATCTTGTGATTTTGGTTGTTTATGAGTGCTCTAGTATGAGCCATTGGTGATATTCATCACAAAATTTTGTGAGTTAAGGTAAGGAACCATCTAACCCTTGTGATTTATCATTTTCATGAACCATAGGTTGATGTATATATGTGAAATTGGTTATGTTAGTGTATTTGGTGATTTTAGTGCACAATTGGGAGGTTGGTGTTGCTTGTGGAGGTTTGGTGAGGCTTGGAGGTAAGGGTTGGTGGAGACTTCCAAGAAGGAGCTCAATTAATTTGGCTACAAGAGGTACAGTTTAAGTTTCATTTAAGTACCGTGTGGTGTGATGAGAATTCCTAGGTTAGATGCCCCTAGGATTAAGTTTGGATTGTGCAAATGGTTGGTACTAATATGTATAGTTGTTATGTAATGAGAATTGATAATTGAGTTGAGAATTGTGTGAATTTGTATGTTTGGTGTGTTGAGAATTTGATGAATTGATTAATGAATATTGGTTTGTGGAATATGCATTTAAATTGTGAATTTGATATGTGTGTTGTGTGAATTTACGTAACATCCTTTTTATTAGAAGTACCATGACTTAAGCTTGGTATTCTGTTAGAAGGGTCGTTACATAGGAAGGGCAATGATGAAGGTGTTTGTGAATGAGAAGGCCCTTGAAGTTGGTTAGTATTTTGAGATTAATAATCTATTGAAAATGCAAATAAGGAGAATTGGAAGAGAAATTAGGTTTCGAAAATGTGAAACAAAATGAGGAGAGGAATATAGAAATTTTGCAATTATGATATGAGAGTGATAAAAAGGAGAAGAGAAAGAAGAGTATTTTTTATCTATAACAATATATAATGGCAAAACCCATTTTGGTGTCCAAAATTTTTTTCCACTTTTATCCTTCCTAATAACTTACTCCAGTATATGTTAGTTATAGAATTTTCACTACTTCATTTTGATTCACGTTCTCTTATGCCATACGTGAATATAACTTCTATAATTATTTCACTGACTTAACTAATAGGATATCAGTTTCTCCCCTTAATCTCTCTCATTTCACATTACTAGTTACTGTATAATAATACTCCCGTATAGGTCAGTTACAGAATTTCCACTACCTCATCTTTATCTATAATCATCTCATTGACTGAACTAATAGGATGCCAGTTTCTCCCCTTAATCTCTCTCTTCACATTACTTGTTACTACATAATAGAAAAAACTTTCTTCCTTTCTCATCCATCTTTTCTTGTATCCTTCTCACTTCACCTAAATATAAGGTAAAACCTATTATAATTTGCTTTTTGTGATTAAATAAAAGTATAAAACTATGTTTATATGTTTCTTTGATTAATTACAATTGACAACATACCAATGGAAAATTCACGTGGAGGTGGTCGACCGACTTGGCAAGACTATGCCAAGCGACGAAGACAAAATATGAGCGAAGAACAGAGGTAGCAACACCTCGCCAGAAGGCGTGCCAGTTACTGAGAGAATATTAGACGAGGAAAACAAATCGATACATCGAGTGGTCCAACTAACATGACAACACCGTTACAAGATATCCCAAATATACCCGCTCATCAATACTCTGTATTAAGTTATACTTCCCATTAATAAATTTATGTTGTTAGTTTATCATTTAATATGAAATATTTTTTACTATCTATGTTACTGTATTCTTAGTACCAATTATGTATAATTTATCTCTTAAGTGTACCCTTAAATTATCAAATTACATGATTTTCATCTTAATAATAAATTTTTTAAATATACGGATACACATAATAACAGCGGAACTGGTTCAAGTAATATACCGAATGGTCCAAATATAGGTAGGAATTCTGTATATTTATATTTATTTAATTAATAATAATTTATTTTTCTTTAAATTTTGAATCAATAAATCTTTCATTATTAGCCTAAATAATGTTATTATAGATATTATTATATTGTCTTAATGTATTTTACATAATTATAATCTTAATTATTAGATAATTTAATTATTTTTTAATATAATATTATACAGATATCAAATTTTTATAATTGTATTATTATAAGAAAAATATATATGTTCAATGTTTAATAATATATTTGTTATTAAATTTTCTGATTCTGTAACAAAAACAATTTAGTGGATAATTCTGGTATATTTTTTTAACTTTTCTTTCTACAATTTAGTTTGCCATTTAATTTAAATTATTTCTACATCTATGTTAATATACTCTTAGTACTATTTATCTATAATTTATCTACCGAATGTACTCTTAAGTTCTCAACATATATTATTTCTATGCTAATAATAAATTTTTTAAATATTTAGATACTCATAATAAAGTGAAACTGATTCAAGTAATAGACCGAATGATAATAATATGGGTAGGATTCCTGTATATTTATTTAATTAATAATAATTTATTTTTTCTTAAATTTTGATTCAAAAACCTTCCATTAGTATTCTAAATAATATTATTATAAGAATATAAAATGTTGTCACCCTATCATTATAAAAAAATTATATTAGATATATATTTAATAATATAATTGCAACTTAAATTTTTCACTGTATAACAAAAAAAATTAGTTGATAATTCTGATTTTTTTTTATACTTTTCCTTCTAAAAAATAAATATATCAGAAGTGGCAATTTCTTTATTACATATATTTAAATTCATAAATTTACTATTTTTAATATAATTAAAATGCTACCAGTTTAATATAATTTTTATATTCACAAATTACTTATCTCTAAAGAATAATTATACACTATAAAACATAATCATTTAAAATACATTATTATCGTTCCAATAATATGATTGTTATTATTCAGATGCTCATAATAATAGTTCAAGTAAAATCTAATAGAATTTTACATTTCATATTTTTTTTAATATTCTACAATTCTTTTAAATATTTTATTTAATACACAAAAAAGGTTCAAATATTTTTAATAAATATATATAACATTGTAAATTATAAATGATAATTTTTTCACTTAATAAATTTATTATATGGTTACACTTGAATCATTTTTCAAATGGTAACTTTTTACAGGAATTCAAACTGCCTATTATGTATTTGTATTTTACGTGCCACTACTTATTTTTTTTAGTTATTCAGAGTTTGGATAATTATAATATTAATGGGTATTCTATTACTTTCAATCAATTTAATTTTGTATGTTTTGTTTCTTATAAAGTAACCTTTCAATTACCACTGATACTGTACAAACTTAATTCATTGAACAATTCTATAATTTTGCTAATGTGTTTCTTTTTAAATACTATTAGAAATTCATAGAAATAGATCTAATCAAAACAGTAGATGTGAGGAAAATATAACGGGTTAGTATTCTACTTTTTTCTTTATATTTATAGTATTGTAACACAATTTTAATAGGTAAATAAATTTATAAAAAAATTATTATTTTATCCTTATATGTTAGCATATTAATGTATTCATAATAGACAGTAAGTGTGAGCATAATTGATGTTAAAAATTTTATTTATTTAAGATCATTACAAGAACTAATTATAAAAAAAAGTGACCGTGCCTAACAAAAAAAAATTAAAATCTATATACACAAAATTTTATAAAAACTAAAATGATACTTAAAATATTTATTTGCCAATGAAAATGAAAAATATGTAAACTTAGCGAAAACAAAAAAATAGTTAATTTAAAATACTTTATATTTTGTTGAATCATTTTGTTATAACTCACATAAATATGACAAAATAAAATAATTAAATAAAATATATTTTAGGAAATAAAATGAATAGTAAAAATTAAAATGATAACTCTAGGCGAAAGCATACAAAATAAAAATTATTAGAAGTAATAGAACAAATAAAATATGAACTAATATTATCGTCATGTATTGTATTACTTCGATCAGTAATATCTAAACATTTAAAAATATGAAACAAAATATACAAACTAAAAAATTTAGCCAAAGGCAAATATCGTCATACCCTATATAAGATAATTAACTAAAAAATGCTATAAAACAACTGATGCAACTGAGAACTTTATACAAAAAAATTATGATATATAAAAATAGCATTCTTAAAAAAATTTTTATGTATTTCAGACTCAAACTATATTGTATTGATTATTTAATCTTAAAAAAATAGTCCATAACAAACATAATATTAACATATAAACAAAAACATATAATGGAACAAGGAAATAATAAATATTTAAAATAATATAATGTTGTTATAGATCGTATGTAGTTATAACTTGGTTATAATAGTTTCGAAAAGAAGGTTTTAATGAAAATGATTTTATTAAAAAAAATAATAAAACTATTTTACTATGCAATAAATAATATTTCTTTATAATTAAAAGAATAAAAAAATTTATTTAACAAATAAAAAACTTCTTTATAAAGAATAAAATAAAATATTTTATAATTAAGGTTGTTAAATACATCTGAATAACAAAATTTGAAAAAAATAAAGTCAAACATCACAATATTATATAGTGTAACAAAGTTAAAAAAAATTATTGAAACATCACTTAAATATTTGATAGTTACTTATCTCTTTTTTATGATCACTATAATGGAAGTAACTCTTTGTATTTATAATCAATAAAGTACTATTTTTTTTTTTAGTTGTTACAAAATTAATCATTTTCTGATTTTCATTATGAATGTAACCAAATATATATATATATAAATTTAATACGAGTACAGAAATTAGACAAAATGTTCGAGCATCCCACAGTTGTGCTCGAAATTTTCAAGAGGATGCAACAATAATTTGAACTTCGCTACCAATCCCAAGGTCATGTCATTACTGTAGCGCACGTCTATTTCACCATGAAACGTTCGAGATGTGCTGTAATGGGGGAAAAGTCTCTCTTCCCCCAGTAAATGCTCATCAGAAATTGCTTGAAATCTTCCAGGACCCCTCTGCAGAAGGAAACCATTTTAGAAAACATATTCGTGGATACAATCATGTAATTTCCTTTACTTCGTGTGGTGTGCACATAGACGAACAACTGGCTATAACAGGTCGTGGTATATATACATTTCATGCTCAAGGCTCAATATATCACAGTATAGGGGGACTTTATCCGGATCAGCGCACGCGACCACGTTTTTTGCAACTATACATATATGATATTGAGCACGAGTTGCGGAATATGATGCTGGAGAACACACAACTACATGAAACATTGGTTTTCAAGTTACAACAATTGCTATACCGGTATAATCTTTTTCTCCATGTGTTTCTCTATCTTGCACAATGGTCAGATGTACATGAGTGTAGTTTGGTCATTAGAGAGTGACCTGCTAATCAGCCACAATATAGTCTTCCAACTACGTCGCAGTTAGCAGCTATAATTGTTGGTGATGACGTTGAAACAATGATTCGTGGACGAGATATTAAGGTGCAAACTCATGCTGGTAGCCTACGAAGGATTCAGGAATTCGTTGGCTATTACAATCCACTACAATATCCTCTTCTTTTTCCATTTGGAACTTGATGAGCGGATATTTTATACACTTTTTAGCACTTTTTTTTTATTGTTTTTGGTTATGTTTTGTTAAATTTTATCAAATTTTAGTAGGTTTTAGTGTAAAAATCACTTTTTGGATACTACTTTGAGTTTTTATGGTTTTCCTATGTTTTTAGGTGATTTTTTGGGTAATTCTGGCAAGTTTTGGAAAAGACTGATTCAGAGGCTGAGAAAGGACTGCAGATGCTATCAAATTCTAACCTCCGTACATTTAAACAAGCATTTCTGGAGCTACAGAGGTCTAAATGACGCACTCTCAATGGTATTAGAAATCTAACTTCGAGGGCTTTCCAGCAATATATAATAGTCTATGCTTATTTTTGGAAATGAAGGCCCAAAATGGGCGTTGAACGCCCACAACTACCCCCTTTTCTGGCGTTCAACGCCTAAAAGGGAGCAGCTGGCGTTTGGACACCCAAAAGGGAGTAAGGCTGGTGTCCAACGCCCAAAAGAGAGTACCAACTCGTGGATTCACCCCAAGCTCAGCCAAACACTCACCAAGTAGGTTCAAAAAGAGGATTTTCGCATTAACAGTCCAATCTATCTTAATTCTGTAATCCCTAAGTATCAGATTAGTATTTAAAGGAGAAGATAACCCTTGTTTAGGATCTTCTTCCTCCTCTACACACTATTTTCGAATTATATTATTTCTCTATAAGCTATGAGCAACTAAACCTCCTAAGTTAGGGTTAGGAACTCTGCTGATTCTCATGGATTAATAATATTACTGTTTCTATTTCAATACACGTTTGATTCCATTCTCTTGTACATTTTCGTTCTTCATCTCATGAATTGAGGATGACCCGTGACAATCATCCTTGTTCTACATGGGTTCCGTGTGAGTCCTAACCCGGTTAGCATTGAACCACAGCTAGAGAGTGCACTGCAGATTTCAAGAGCGTGCCTGGGCGACTTTAGATACATGACATAAAATCCCGTTGACCATTGGTTACTGAGGTTTCTGTGGCGTTAAGACTAGAGTCTAAGAAGCAGCGTTTCCTGATCCGAAAGATCTGACCTTATCTGTGGCGTTTTGAGTAGGATCACGAAGGGGAGTGGATTGCTTAGGTCTTCACCTTCGGCTATGGTGGGAAGCCATGAGTTAACTTGATGAGGATGCTATATGAGTTGCTCGGATATGGTGGACTACTATGGTTTCGAAGAGACTAACTTGATGAGGATGCTACATGAGTTAGTCAATTACGGCTGCCATTGAATGAATCATTCGTTATCGAAGTAAACAGTAAGAAAAGTTAATCCGGAAAGAATATGCATCTTCGAAGCCTTAACTGAATATCTATCATTGCTTTTACACTAATCTGGTATTTTATTTCCTTTACTTTTCGTTTATGCTTTTTAACAAACAACCATCTTTTCTAATCGTCTGACTAAGATTTACAAGATAGCCATTGTTTGCTCAATCCAACAATCTCCGTGGGATTCAACCCTCACTCACTTGAGGTATTACTTGGACGACTCGGTGCACTTGCCGGTTTAGTTGTGCGGAGTTCAATTTCGCGCACCAGAACTCATGGATGGGATATCAATACTCGAAGTCAAAGTGGGGGCAAAGTATCATGCCGAACATATTATAGATATATGCTCCAGGTAAAAATCCCCACTTCCTACGCAGTATAGACTTCAATAAAATTCTGCCAAAAAATTGTTCAATGTATCGAATCTTTTTTGCAAATTCTTAAAAATTTGTAGATCCGCACTGATGATCATTCCACTATATTGCAAGCAGAGCGACTTTTACAACAACATGTTATTGATAACTATGTGAAAATTGAAACTGGAAAGTTAAGATGGGTTCAAACTAGACAAAAGAAATTACGGGTTGAAATATACCAAGGCTTGCAAGATGCCTTGCACACAGGAGAAACCAATGCAGGTAAATATTGTTGTATCTAATTGCTACTTCGTAAATTATTAATAATTACCCAAAATAATTATTAAAACTAATAATATTTCTCTCTATATTTGTCTTCAGAAAATGTTGGAAGAAAAATAACAATATTACCGTCGTCGTTCATTGGTAGCTGTCACGACATGACCCAATGATATGAAGATGGAATGGCAATTGTTCTTAAAGAGGGCAAGCCAGATATTTTTCTCACAATGTCATGCAATCCATCTTGGACCGAAATAACTTCAGAACTCAACCCAGTTTAAACTCCACAAGATCGTCCAGATCTAACAAGAATTTTTTGAGCCAAATTTGAACAGCTAAAAGAGGATGTAATTACTAAGGGTGTCTTGGGAAAGGTGAAGAGCTATATTATGTTACTGAGTTTCAAAAAAGAGGATTGCCACATGTACATATGTTGCTAATCTTAGAAGACAATGACAGGTTAATTGACCCGGAACATTATGATAGATTGGTACGTGCAGAGATACCATCTAAAGAAGTAGAACCACACCTACATGATGTAGTGCTAAAACATATGATTCATGGTCCTTGCGGAACACTTGATCAATCTTCACCCTACATGAAAAATGGCAAATGTAAACGCAACTACCCAAAAGAGCTCACAGCAGAAACATGAAGAGGCGACGACTCCTATCCGCAATATAAGCGATGATTCGACACACCAGTACCAATTAACCAAAATGTCATAGTTGACAATAGATGGGTAGTTCCGTACAACCCTTGGCTACTACTAAAGTATGATTGCCATATTAATATTGAGATATATAGTAACATCAAAAGTATAAAGTATCTCTACAAGTATTGCTACAAGGGTCCAGACCAGGTTGCAATGGAAGTTCACAACAGTTCTAATATTGACGAAGTCCAACAGTTTGTTTATGCAAGATGGATCGCTGCTCCAGAGGCATGTTGGAGAATATTTAAATTTAACCTTTACCGAATGTATCCATCAGTGGAAAGGTTACAAATTCATTTGCTAAATAAACATCAAGTGAGCTTCTATGATCACCAAACCATTCCTGAAATACTTAATGATGATTATTTCTCTAGAACAATGCTCACTGAGTTCTTTGCCCTAAATCGTGAGGAGGACCAACAATCTAGGCATCTTCTGTACAGGGAAATTCCAGAGTATTACACTTGGCACAACAAGGAAAAGGAATGGCATCGGTGCAAGACACATAGGAGATGCATCGGTCGAATTTATACTGTATCACCTTCAGAAGGAGAAAATTTCTATTTGCATATTCTGTTATCTAATGTCAGAGGACCAAACAGTTGGGATGACTTGCTAACAGTGAATGGGGTCCAATATTCATCCTTCAAGCAATTTGCTCAACACCGAGGATTGTTAGAGAGTGACAGTAGCATCCGTGAGTGTTTGGTCGAGACTTCTATTGTATGATTGCCATGTGCTTTACAAAGGTTGTTTGTAACCATCTTAATATTTTGAGTCTACAGATGTAAGAAGCGTTAACTAGCACTACAACAGCCTTAGTGTTCACAAATCGACTACTCAGAGATATAAATGATGTACTCCTTCAGCACAAAAAATAGATTACACAATACAATTCGCCAGCTCTAACTCATGAAATGACAATGACAACTCGATACCCATAGTTATCCAAGAAAAACTGTCCGTCGAAGTGCCCCGGGAAGACCTGTGTTCCATAGAAAGATTGAACAATGACCAATATAAATCTTTCAAGTGCATTATGAATACAATTGATTGAAGAAAAAGTGGATTGTTCTTTATTGATGGGCCAAGAGGAGCAGGCAAAACATTTCTTTACAGAGCTATAATTACCAGTGTTCTGAAAACCGAACCGGACTGGCCAGTTCGACCAAGTTAACCGGAAACCGGTCCTTCAGCCGGTCCGGTTGACATGAAAACCGGCTGGCAAAAAATCGGCAAAAAAACCGATCAAACCGGCAGTAAACCGACGAACTGGTGAAATCGGACGGTTTTTTAACGGGTTTTAAAATTTTAATTAAAAAAAAAAAAGAAATTCATCATATAAAAGGCTGCCTCCTCAGATCCCCTCCCTCAGACAAACCCTAACAGCCTAACACACAACCTCTCTCTCGCTCTCTCAGCCACCACAAGCAGTAGCCACCGCCTCTACCGCCGCCGAACTCTTCTCATCAGCTAAAAGGTGCTATCGCCGCGTGGCAGTGACAGACAGAGTGTCAGATCGAAGCCCTTGTCCGTCGATCCTCTTCTCCTCCACGCCGTCGCCTCTGGACTTGTATGTCAAAGCTCGTGGCCGTCTTCTACTCTTTTCTACGTCGTCGTGGTGGTCGTGGACTTGCAGATCGAGGATCTGTCAGTTTGAATCCTATCCTCATCTCTGTCTCACCGTTCTACCCTCCCCGGCAGTTGAGTTTCATTCCTCCCTCGTCTTGGTCTCTGTCTCACCATTCCTCCCCCGTCTCTGTCTCTGTCTCGCCGTTCCTCCTTCGCCGGCAGTTGGGTTTTGTTACAACCTCATCTGTCTCTGTCTCGCCTGTCTCTGAGTTTTATGATTCTGAATTTCTGTTTTGTATGATTCTGGAACTGAAAATGTTTAGGATTATGAGTATGCACTACTGAAATCTATGTTTGCTTCAGTTTATGTTTGTTCATTTTGTTTATTTTATTGATTCAGTTACTGTGATTATTGAGTTGTTGTTTTCTGATTATTGGGTTGCAATTTTTTTCTGTTTTTTTTTTCTTAGTTAGGGTTATTGGTGGTGTGATTTGCTGAATTTGGATTGAGTGTATGTGGATTGTGAGTGCATCTAAATTTCAATTTTTTGTGATTGAGTGGCTAAATTTTCTGATGCTTTGAAATTCTCTGGAATGTCTGTTTGGATTGTGAGGATTTATTTTGGGTATTTATGCTGATTATTTTATTAGAATTTGAGAGTTAATTAGAAATTTGTAATATTTACAATTATTTATGTTGATTATTATTTATGTTATTATTTTATTTGAATATCTAAAATTATATATTAAATTTTTAATAATTTTATTGTATATTTAACTAAATCGGTCTAACCACGGTTCGACTCCGGTTGGACCATTGAACCATTAAACCAGTTACTTGACCGGTTTAATGACCGGTTCGATTTTCGCAACCTTGATAATTACAGAATTGAAAAATAAAGGTCATACTGTCTTGGTAACTGCATCATCAGGAATAGCTGCAACATTATTTTCTGGGGGTTGAACAGCTCATTCTAGGTTTAAGATCCCAATTAATGCAGAACCATCATCCATTTGAAACATAAGCAAACAATCAGATCTTGCAAAGCTAATTAGACAAACAACGGCAATCATCTGGGATGAAGCACCAATGGCAAATAAAGATTCGGTACAATCATTAGACCGCACTCCGAGAGACATATTAGCAAACGATATGCCATTTGGAGGAAAAGTGATGGTGATGGGAGGAGATTTCCGCCAAGTACTGCCTGTCGTATCGAAAGGTAGTAAGTCACAAATGATTTCAGCTTCTATAGTTAAGTCTCATTTATGGGCTTCCACTAAAATTCTCCATTTGCGACAAAATATGCGATCTTCTAATGATCATGTTTTTGCTGAGTATCTTATGCGCATTGGTGATGGAATTGAGCCCATCATACATGAAGACTTTGTGTGGATACAAGCAAATATGGCAATTCCCTGGGAGGGTAAAACATTGTTAGTTTGTTACACAAGTTAATAGAAGAAATATTTCCAAACTTACAATCTCATGGGTGGGACGCTTCTTACATGGTAGAAAGGGCAATATTGACGCCAAAAAATCATGATGTACAACAGCTTAATGATATAATTATCAACCAGCTTTCAGGAGAAGAATGAAATTTAGTCTCATTTGATGAGGTAGAAGGAGATACTAATAATTTATATCAACAAGAATACCTTAACTCAGTTTCTACAAGTGGGTTGTCACCTCATGTGTTGAAGGTGAAAAAAGGTGCACCTTTGATGTTATTGAGAAACATAGACCTTAAGGCTGGCTTATGCAATGGTACAAAGTTACTATGTCGTGAAACTTTTCAAAACATGTTGGATGTAAAAATTTTAACCGGCCATCACTGTGGAAGAAGAGCTTTCTTGTCTCGGATAAAACACGAAACCACAGAGAATTCAGGACTGCCTTTTATACTTATCCGAAAGCAATTTTCTGTAAGGTTAAGTTTTGCAATAACAATAAATAAATCACAAGGACAGACCATTCTTAAAGTAGGGATCTATCTCCCTAAACATGTGTTTAGCCATGGCCAATTATATGTTGCTCTGTCTCGATGTATTTATCAGTCAACTACAAAAATTTTAGTCAAAGAAGGAAAAAGAGATGGAACAAGTGGAGAATTTACCAGAAATGTAGTTTTCAAAGAAATATTATTACCTTTACCACAGGTAATTTATGTTCTTAGTAAATGTGTGTGTAGTTACTTCTTGGTACAATTCAGTCTACATATAATTTTAATCTTTAAATATTTTTCATTGATATAGATATTTTTGTATACAAACTTCAATTTATTAACGACTAACGACTTATATTTTTTAATAGACAATTTGATTTCAAATGAGCTCATCAATATATGCCAGGAGATAAAGACAACGAACTTGAACATCTGTTTTACGCAATAGGTACGTACTAATTATCATTAACTGAGACATATTAGATATGCTAGAAATATATTAACAAATATCAATTACAGAAAGAAGGATTCTAAAGTCTCTGGAGTGCATGAAAAGATGAGCAAGCAATTGCATCAATCAAACCAATAGACAATAAAGTAATTTTTAAATTAATTACTGTCAAAATTGCATTAAATGTACATACTTCTATTTCTATGTTAGTAATCATAATCATATGTTATTTAATAGCTTCATTCCCTTCAAATTTATTCTATTGGTTGGGGAGGAACAGTTAAAACAGACAAGACCCAATTCTGGAAGATGATAAAAAAAAAAAAATACTGCTCCAACAACATACAAGGTAATGCAATCATCATAATTAGAATGTTATTGATATGCCTATTATCTATCCTTTTCTATATTCTTCTTTTTTATTAAATAAAGGAAAAAAGTATATGCCTAAAATATTAAAAGGTTACTCTGAGATTGCAACGGAGATTATGTTTTCCATTTTGAATAAAGTTACAAAAAATAATTTTAAACTAATGATAATAAATTAAACATTTTTCTTTTTCCAGCAACAAACTCACAGGAGCGAAACCAACTCATGTTAGTAAAGAACAACATTGCAGGTGTCTATGATTAGATTAAGAAACCGCACAAAATAGAGGTAATATCGAATAATTATATATTTGAATGTTCTACAGAGGGTTTAATGGCTTCTTTTGTTGTGCATGTGTAGGATATTCAATCTCAAATAAGAAATTTTAATTTTACAGGTTTTATTTTTTTATTGTTAAATTGTCGTTCAAATATAATGAAATTTGTATTTGCATATGGTATATTTTATTGATTTCTAAATTTTGTAGTTCTTCAAGGCTCAAGAATTTATTGATAAGGAGATGTATGAGGAATTGCTAAAGATTTTTACTCAGTACAAATTCAGAAATTACTTTAGGTTTATCTTAACGTTTTTACTTAGAGTTTGATCTATAAGTCCCAAAAAAAAGACATAATTATTTTTCTTCTTTACACTTTTTGTAGGCAGATGAAAGATTCTTCAAATACAGATCCGTACTTTGGCTTACCACTTAAAAAAAGGTTCCTAAACAAAGAAAAAATATGACTTTTGAATATGGCTCATCTTTTGTAAGCAATCGTATTTTTATATTTATTTTTATGACTTTGAGTTAGATAGAGGAAGATAAAATATTATTATAATAACTATTTTATAGATTATGTTATTTGTAGATAAGTGACGTATGTGTTCATTATAATTAAATCATTTTCATATTGTGGCTAATGTTTTTCCTTATGGAAAACATATTGGTGTAGTGCATTGAAATGGACTAGTGGACAAAATATCCACTGCTATGGTGTCAGCACAAAATGCAACCTGCATTTTACTTTCTCCTTTATTTTTTATTTTTTTTTGTTTAGCATATTGAAAAAAACGCAAAGTGCGTTTTGATTGTTGAAAACTTTTAAATTTTTTTTATTTCATTGAAGCCCAAACGCAGCCTACATTTAGTGATGGGCATTTTTTATTTTTATTTTTTATAAAAAAAACGCAGGATGCGTTTTACTTTTTACGCTAGCTTTATTTTTGGAAGACCCAAAATGCAGGTTGCGTTTTGAAAATGTCAGAATTTTTTTGGAAAACATAAAACGTAGGTTGCGTTTTGTTTAAAAAATATATTTTATTCGAGAGGCCTTCCTATAAATACGAAGCAACACTCGTTCAAAAGGCCTCATTCCACTTCTACTCCTCCTATTCTTCTTTGTTGCACATATCTGATAGTTCTAAATTTTGTTTGGCAGTTAGGTGTGTCAAAAAAGTCGGATTAGGTGAGGTTGAAGTTATGGAAAATACTGTAAATTTGCGAGTGTATTATAACGGTGAGGTTATACCAAACACACATGAAGGAGTGACTTTTGTTTGTGAATGTCCGTTGTCATTTGCTATTCCATGTACCATAAGTTTTGTCGAGTTGCAAAATGGGCTTTATAGTAACATTCAAAGCCACATTTTGAAAAGGGTGAGCAACCTTTTATACAGAAATCCTGTGCAAGTATTAGTGGGATGATACAGCTTCAAATAATGCCCATCACTGACGATGCCAGTATGCAGCAGATGTTGTGTATTTATCAACAAACCCGATTTCACATGCCGATGATAGAGCTGTACATTGAGTTTGAACAGCAGTTAGGGTTGGGCGTGGTCAGCGAAGAGGTCAATGTTGATGAGTTCATGGATATAGATTGGGAAGAAGATAATAATGACAGTGAAGAGGAGTTCGAGGCCAACTATGAAGTCAATGACGAAAACGATGACGGAGACTTGGCAGACAATCCAGCAGTGCAAAATGAAGCGGATGCGATTGTAAGCCAGCACCCGTTTGGTGTTCCGTCTTTTATGCGGACTCTAGATCTCGAAGCCATGCATGCCCCAGAATTTTCTGAGTATGCGAATATGGGTATGTTATGATTATTAACTCAAGTTTCCTATAGTGTTTATTTTATTTGCTTTGTCTGACTGATGGTGGTACGCATGTCGTAGGTGAAGGCAACGCTGCGGCGGAAGATAGCGAGTTTAGTGTCGGAATGGAATTTGGTTCGAGAGAGTCGGTGATATCTGCAATCAAAAGCTACACTATCTCTAGAGAAGTTGGTTACACTGTGTATGAGTCTGAACCGCAGACATTCTATGCGAAATGCAAGGGGTATGGTGCAGGGTGTGATTGGCTTATCCGAGCTAGCTTGATTAGAAAGAAAGCATGTTGGGAGATCAGGAGATACAATGGCAAGCACACGTGTACCATGGGCACGATTTCACAAGATCATGCGAAGTTGGACTCGGACACAATTGCAGATGCCATTAGACCGTTGGTCGAAGCAGACCCCTCGATAAAGGTGAAGTCTGTTATTGCAGAAGTTCAATCCAGGTTCAACTACATTGTGAGTTACCGCAAGGCTTGGTTGGCAAAGCAAAAAGCTGTCGCAAAGGTTTTCGGTGATTGAGAAGTTTCTTACCAAACTCTGCCAGTATGGTTGAAAGCAATGACTGTGAAGATGTCGAGGTCTCGTGTTCAAATAAAAATACTCCCCGTTTACCGTGAGAGTGAGGAGGTTCAAGGTGTAAGAGTTCTGCACTGCGTTTTTTGGAGTTTTTATCCGTGTATTGTAGCATTCAGACACTGGAAGCCACTGGTGCAGGTTGATGGCACGCACTTGTACGGAAAATATAAAGGTGCACTTCTGGTTGCGGTTGCACAAGATGGAAACCAAAACATTGTGCCTATTATATTTGCGATAGTCGAGGGAGAGACGGCAGACGCATGAGAGTTTTTCCTAACCAATTTGCGGAGATATGTTGTTACCGTTGATGGTGTGGGTATTATTTCTGACCACCTTACCTCCATCGACGCTGCAATAGCTCGCAGTAACGGTGCATGGTCACCACCAAGAGTGTGGCACATGTACTGCATCAGGCACATTGGGTCCAACTTCTTAAGGAGGTTTAAGGCTCCGTATTTGCATAAACTCGTGGTGAACACAGGTATTTCATTTTGCTGTTATGGTTCTTTTCATAGTAATTTTGTGACATCTGCTTACCATTAAATGAATTGTTGAGAAGGCAATTCTAGGATGGAACAGGAGTACAACAAAAACTACCAGAGGCTTAAAGAGCAGGGTGAGGCGTATACTCAATAGTGCGATGACATCGGTGTTGAGAGATGGGTGTTGGCATTCGATGGGGGTCATCATTGGGGACATATGACGACAAACTTAGTAGAGTGCATAAAAAATTTTGTCCTGAAGGGTGCACGCAACCTTCCTGTGATTGCCATTGTTAGGTCTACTTTCTATCGGCTGAATGAATTGTTTACTCGGAAGAGCGCCGAAGCTCATGAGCGTGTCCGCAACGGATTCATCTATTCAAAATTTGCAACGAAGAGAGTTGAAGAAAGCTTTCGATGTGCAGAAAACATTGTGGTCAACCGGTTCGACAGGCGGAATGAGATGTTTGAGGCTCGCGAAATGCAAGATAGTTCCGTTTACACTGTTAACCTTGCGCAACGATACTATGACTGTAGCCATTTCCAAGTCGAGTGACTCCCATGTCGCCACGTTCTTGCATGTTGTGCTAACCAGCGTCTTGATTGGCAAGTATATGTGCACGACGTGTACAAGATGTCTTAAGTTTGCAAGGTGTACAGAGGCGAGTTTGTTCCGATGGGTGACCCATCTACGTGGGATAGATATGAAGGAGCGAAGGTGATCGCAAACTGGACATTGAGGCGCGCGACAAAAGGAAAATCGAAGTCAACCCGCTACTTGAATGAGATAGATTCACGAGATATGCGTGGTCCTCGTCGGTGTACTGTATGTGGACGCGAGGGACATAGCCGCAGCCAATGTCCTCAGCGCGCAGGTCCAAGCACCGCTAGAGGTCATTAGTGGTTAACCTTTTCTATGTAACCTTGTTATGACCTACTGTCACTTCACCGACCGGAAGATGAAATGTGTGAGTCTCCGGCCTTCAGCGTTCCACCAAGGCATTCAATAGTGTAGAATGACCTCTCATTTCGCCTACTCGCGAAATGTGTTGAAACCCAGTCAATGCGAGTGCCGCTGCAGCTACCTCGTTAAAAGTATCTAGCGGATCAAGTTTTTTGGGCAACAAATTCCTGATAGCCTGCAAAAAGAAAAATAATAATTATTAAATTCTAAATAATATCAGTTATAAGTTTATTCAAAAAAAAAATAGCAACAATAATTAAACAGTATTATTATTATTATCTTAAAAAAATAATAAATTATTAAAATATCATAAATATTTATTTATTATTTATTATTAAAAAAAATAATAATAATTATACAGTAATCTATAATAATAATAATAATAATAATAATAATAATAATAAAATTGTTTGTTAAAAGATAAATAAACAAAATCCAAATAAATATATTTATTTATCATAAAAAATTTTAAAAAAATTACTTACTTATTGAGGATGATCCAAGTATTCAATAATGTGATCTTCAGGTCTAGTAAAATCACGAACTATTTTTTGTTTAAGAACTAAATGAACCTAAGTTTTCTACTCTTCTTCTTCCTCGCACAAGCTTCCTCACACCCTTCCAAACTCCTTTCTTCACAACCCTCACACAACACTCTTCACTCTTCAGTAACACCCCCTCTTGTTGCATTTTGCATTTTAAACACCCCCCTCAATACTCTTCTCCAACACGTGGCGTGCATGCAACTGGGAAAACTGCCAAACGCAGTTTTCATTTTTGATCTTCGAAGATGGTCAACAAAGGAGGTCTGGTCTGCATGCAGGAGACAGGGACACGTTTCGAGCCCTCGATCTGCTTCCTTGCCAATCGGAAGCTGCGTTTTGTAGGTTGTTGCAGCTTTCTGATTTTTTTCCTGCAAAACGTATCTTGCGTTTTGCAGGTGACTCAACTTTTTGGTCTTTGGTTTGGCAAAATGTAACCTACATTTTGTAGGTTACTGACTTCAACAGATCCACATCTGTGAAATACACGCCAAATCACAATATAGTTGCACATCTTCATTATTACTTCCATTCATAAATTAATTTTTGTCATATTGTTATTGTTTATAGATAGATAATATATGATTATTTTAATTTAAATATTTCTATATTATCATAAGCTATTCTATATTATTATTTTTATATTATTCAAATTTAAATTTTTAAAAATTATTAAATAATCAACTTTAAATCCTATAAAAAAAAAAAGCGGCCTATTAAGCCGCTAATTTACATAAAAGCCCAGAAAGCTCAGCAGTGGAGAATGTTGAGTATTTCTAGAGAATACGTGCACTGTTTCATAATATTGTAACTGCCTTTTAAATTTCAGAATTTGAAAATATAGCACGTGGAAAGCGTGTGGTTTATATAAAATCATAGTAATCAGAACCGAACCGGTAATCAATCCGGTTATATGACTGGGTCACTGGGTCACTGGTTCAACCGGTGGGTCACTAATTTATCCGGTTAACTCGGTCATAATTAAAAAAATATAAAATTATATAAATAAAATTAAAATAATATTTTAAAACTTAAAATACAAGTCTTTACAAATATTAATAATCTAATATCAATTCTTAGACATAATAAACTAATCTATAATAAACTAATCTCTAATACAAAATATTCTCATAATTTAAATGAACAAGGACGATCAACATATTACACATTTTTAAAATACAAGTCTTTGCTGATGATGCTTGTTCCTGAGATGGTGATGTTTCTGATAGTGTTTGAGATGAAGACATTTTTAAAATTCTAGTAAAAGAAACAAAATTTTCAGCAATGAAAGATTTAGCCAAGCAATTTTTTAATCAACACAGCAACAACTACCAAAGTTCACTAAGGATAATCAACAACAAATTCAACTATTCAAGTATTCACCTCTATTATCCAGCAATAAAATTCAATCCAATGATGTTATCTAGCAACAAAAAAAATTGCTCAGGTTCAGCAACAATTGTAAAAAATCAAATACAGCAGCAACAACCACCAGATTCAACAAAAATTATAATTAAAATTTGCTAAGGTTCAACAATAATTCTAATTTATTCAAGTACTCAACTCTGTTATCTAGCAACAACATTCAATCCAATGATGTTATCCAGCAATACAAAAATATGCTCAGGTTCAGCAATTGTAAAAAATCAAATACACAGCAATAATCACCATATTCAACAGCAATTCTAATTAAAATTTGCTTAGGTTCAATAACAATTCTAATTTATTCAAGTATTCAACTTTGATATCCAACAACAAAATTCAATCCAATTATGTTATCTAGCAACAAAAAATTTGCTCAGGTTCAACAACAATTGTGAAAAATCAAATACAATAGCAACAACCACCAGATTCAACAACAATTCTTATTAAAATTTGCTCAAGTTCAACAACAATTCTAATTTATTCAAATTTGACATTGAAACCAGTGAAAGAACAGGATCGAAAATTCGAACAGAGCTCACCCGGTTAACTGGTTCCAAACTTCCGAGACCCCGACGAAACAAGAAGACGACCACCACCACCACCATCCAACGGAGAAGATGCTGCTTGACTGGTTCCGTCTAAATACTGGAGCACGAGACCGCGACGACGAGCTTATGAGTGCGAGACCGAGAGAGTGATGAAGTGAGGCTGTGAGAGATTGAGAGTGATGACTGACGAGGTGAGGGGAGAGACGAGAGAGTGACGCGGTGAGGGTGAGGCCGTGGAGTGTCGAGAGAGAAGAAAGATGAGACTGGGGATGGGGTTCCATTCAGATTAGGTTTTAACAAAAGGAAGTGGGGGAAGAGGCATCTGAAACGACGCCGTTTGCAGATAAAGTTAAAGAAAAAAATAAAAAACACAACCTGGACCGGGTTGCATTAACCGGCCGAATCACCAATTTTAATGAAAACCGACTGGGTCGAACCAGTTTTTACCGGATCTCATACTTATTCAGTTCAATAAGTGATTCGATCTAACCAGATGACTAGATGACCGAATTTTCGGTCGAACCGACCAAATCGAGTCGGGTTTGATAACTATGGAGCAACCTGTTGACAAAAACTGAACTTCAACTATAAAGAAGTAGTTTTGACAGTTTGACAACAAAATGATACATCATGCATGTTGACAAAGATATTTGTGGTCAAATATTAAATGAGCCAAAAGAAAGGTAAGATAGTCGAATAGGTAAGGAATGGGATACAATAAACATGTGGGAAAGCAATTAAAGTAAGAATATTGGTATAAGGTTAATAACTGTTACAAAAAAAAAATGTTTAGCATAATAAGAATGTTTTCTCTATAAATAGGAGATCGAAGCAAAGAATTAATGAAGGGGACTTTAATTTAACACCACAAATTTCACTAAAATTTTGTAAAATTTTCAGTCATACTAACGCTATAAAAAAACATAGAATATAAGTATATGTGAGTGTTAGGAGTCAATTTCTTTATTTCTTTCTTTTATTTTTAATATTCTATCATGTTTTATTCTTTTTTTTAGTTTTATGTTCAAATTTGTTTAATCCAATTTATATTTTTTATTTCATATTAAACCTTTGTTTATATGAATTTGTTATTAATAATACAAAAATTTCATTACTTTTTTACTGTTTACAAAGTTAATATGGACACTAGAATTGATAAGTTTTGAGTCGAGCTCACTTTTTTAAAAGAATCGTATGTGCTTTCAAATTAAGATCATTAATACAAACTTGATCGATACCTAAATCAAAATCAAACAAAAATCAAGCCAAACACAATCTAATTACCTTAAAAATTCTATTCGCATAAACAAAAAAAACTTTCAAATATACCGATATACCAATATTTTAATAAATTTTAATAGTTGATCTTAATTATATATATTATATATTTTTTTATAATTAAAATCAATAATTAAAAATTATTAAAACACCAATATACTAATATAATTAAAAATTTTCCACATAAACAATACTACTACAAGTACAAAACTGGAAAGGAAAATGTGCTATAAAATATTAAAATAGAGAAAAGGATATAGGAATAGACCAATAGAGGTTAGTAGAGAGATTTAGAGGCACCGACACTTTCGGGATGCAAAAAATATTCACTATATTAAATCCTTGCTTTGACCAGCTCTAAAGTAGTAACCTTACATTTCCAAGTACCAAACCAACAAACCTCTTATCTACGCTACTGCAAGTAACAACTCATATATCTCTGTGTGTACCTTGGTTGAGCTGGGAGGAGGAGTACGCTGCACTTGCGAGAAAGCGAAATATATTATTATATAAAAATGAAAACAGAAAAAGAAGACATTGAACCGAACCAAATGCGTATCTAAATGCTAAATGGAACAAGGAATAAAATGAAGTGGTAACGAACTGGCACTAGGCTGTATGTACCATAATATATATAGAGTCCTTTGATGTTGATGGTTAGTGAAGAGGCCCATTGATTCAACGTGTCGAATATATACATGTATTTATTCTCTCATTCATTATCTTCCATTTTCAGATTGGATTTTGGATGCAAACAAATTATTCTAATATTGCTTCTAAATACGAAAATTATCCAAATATTTAATATTATCCTAACAAAGTCGATTTTACTGGTATATATAGCGGACTCATACTTTTCAACGTTTGTGCTTTTAACAAAAAATAAATACTTAGCAAAAACAAGTACTTATTTCATTTTTTGATTTGTTTGTTTGTATTTTTGAAAAAAAAAATAAAAATAAATGATTTTTCTCTGTTCTATAAAAAATGGAAGAGAAATTTGCTTGAGAATATAAAAATTTATTATGATTAATCTTTACAATAAATTCCTTTCCAAATTTGTTCTTGCTTTTTTGAAAAATACAAATGTAACCTCATATTATTAAATAGAAAATTTAAACTAGTATATATATATATAGTCACCAAAAAAAAAACTAGTATATATATATATACACAAGAAAAATTATCTTAATTAAATATTTATATCTTATTAAAAATAAATATTTATATTCAAATATTGAATATTATTTTAAACTATTAAAATTATTAATTTTTATTAAAATGTTTAGAACATAAAAGTTGTTATTAAATTTTATATACTGTTAGTTATTTAGATGATTGCATGATATATTGTGTAATATTAAAATGTAAATAAAGTAAATAATTAGTTTTTAAAAGTAATTATATAACGTGACTCTTTTTTATCCAAACATAACTATATTATAAATTTATTATTAAAAGATGTACTTCTATACATGTTCTACCTAAATACTTTTGTTATTTCTAATTTTGAAAAAGAATACTTTCATAATTACATTCAAAAATAAATTTTGATGAAAAAAAAATTCTTCAAATTATATATAAATTTAACATTAGTAGTATCAATCATTATTCTTTTCTCAATATCCACATATTGTATTATGTGTTAACATTAGTTAAATCACATCAGTAAAGATCGATTATGATTTGTAACTACTCTTTTTTCAATACAAAGTTTTGTTAGTATTTTATTTATATATTTATTTTTCTTACTTTGATAGAATAAATGCTGTCTAGCTAATTCAATATTGGATGAATTTAAGAATTTTTACAGTACTAGACTTGTTCAATAGTGATACCATGAAAAAGATCATGACAAGTATTTGATATACGAATTTTTAGATGTTTAAATATTGGTAGTACTAACTTGGTGCAGTGAATCAGTGATTGATTCACTTTGTTGTTGTTCGGTGTTACTGTTTGGTTGTCTTCTTGTGGTGATGGTTCACAGTTCACTTTCCAGTATCCACCAACACCATGGCCAGCTGTAACCTCTTGTTCTTGTTGTCCCTACACCCCTAAACCATTAACATTTTCGGGTCAATGTGGGTCCACACCGCTTCGAACTTCGTTGCTCCCCTTTGTATTTGTTCCTCACCCCCAGCCTTCCCCCACTTCCCACGTGCCATCACCTATGTCTCAATTAATTAATTAATTAATTGCCATTTGTTTAGAAACGTCGTACTCTTATTGATTGTTGAAGCAGATGTATATGGCTGAACATGGTGCTCGCATGGTCAAATCATGCATCACGCAAAAGGGCACGACGTTAGCTTGTTTGTCATCACTCATCAGTCATCACTCGTGAGTCGTGACTCATGAAGGGATTCCAAGTTATCCCTGCTCAGTGCTCACTAGCAAGGAGCGTTCACCATGGACTATGGAGAGGGAAAATGGCGGAAATTATTTTCTTTTTTATGGTAGCGGGAATGTATTTTCCCACAAAATGGTGCATTTTTGGTGGTTTTTGACTATATGGTATGCAATAGAAATCGCTATTCACAATTTAACTTTTATAATTTTTTAGTTGAGTTTAATTTTGATGTGCTAATAACGTAAAACTCGGACAATTATATATGTTCTTTTGGATGATTATATAAATAGAATGTGAAATGTTATTTTTACTGATATAGTGTTATATCGTTACGTAATTAAATATAGATATAAAATTACTTTACATTGATAATCATTAAAATTAAATTCTTTTTTTAAATTTTAAAAATAAAAATTACTACTCAACTTTATTTTTAAATTTTAAAAAATAAAAATTATTATTGATAATTTTACTTTCTTAACTTTTAAAATAGAAATAGCTACTTACGATTTTACTTTTATTTTTTAAAAAAAAATAGAAATTACTATCAATGATTTTGTTTTACTTCATATTTTGGTGAAACTCGAAAAATTCCCAATTTTTTTATATTTCTAACAAAAGGGTCCAATATATAAAATAAAAAAAATAGAGGCCCTAAATAATTTTACATTTCTTAGAATTTTTTTATTAACTTGGGTTAACTACATGTTAATAATTTATAAAATAAAATATATTTTTTATTTCTAACCTTTTTTATTTTTTAAAAAAATATTTTTAATGTTTAATTTATTTTATACTCATTGTTAATTTTTTAACAGTTAACTGTTTAAGTTAACATTTTTCTAACTTTAGCCTTAATCAAAACTCAACTCAATCTCAATTCTAATCTTACCCATAATTTTAACCTAACCCTAACCAAATTCAATCTATCTCCAAATCTCCTAACTGTTATTGTGTCAAATCCCTCCCCAAAAGTTTAAGTATGATCTTCATTGTTTTTTTCAAAATCAATAAATTACGTATGAAGAGTAAAGAAGTAATTGAGATTCTATTTAAATTAATAAAAAAAAAAGACAAAATCAAAAAGTGTCAAATCAATAAAGTTGCTTGCTTTCATTTAGCACAGACACCCCCTTTCGACCATTGCGAGCCAGTCACCAACATAAGCTACCACCGTTGCTACATGATTTTGTTGTTGCTACCTCTTCCATTCTCCGTTGCGCCCTTGCTTTCTTTCTTTGTTTTTGCCACTGCTATTGTCTCCATCGCGGTGGCCTTGTTCTCCTCTATGTCTCTTTCTAGATCACTTCTCTTCATCTCTCTCGACTTTTAATTTTTAAAAGAAATTAAAAAAAATAATTGTAGTAGCTGTTGTTCTTGTGTCAATAATTGATGAAGATGTTCCTGATGACAATGGTAAAAGTGAGGCGAGGGTGAGAGCTATAGGGTCAGAAGTGTGAAATAAGATTAGGTGAGTAATGAAAGTTGGAGGAGGAGAAAAAGCGGTAGTGATGAAAGCTACAGGTAAGGGTGGTAGACGGTGGGGAGTGTAGTCAATAGAGGAGGAAGGGGTGACAGTGGACGTTGCGGGTGACGGTAGATGAGTAAAGACCAAATTCGATCCCTATCCATTTTCACGAAGGATAAGGCGATCCGTGTCCAGAAAAAAAGAGGCACTTCGACCCTTAACCTTTTTATTTTGGGACAGTATGACCCCTCTATTAAAAAATTCTGTTAAATAGTAATGGTAATTACATTTGTGGGGTTTTATTTTATTTTGTGAAGGTTTTGAACCCTTAAAAAAAATTTTCAACAATATAATCATTATGACTACTACTACCACCACCTTCTTCATCCTCATCGTTATCACTTTTATCTCTACTATTTTTATTGTGTAACCATACTTTATCATCATCGTTATTTCGTCAACGTCATCATCACCAATACTAATATCATCAACATTAATGTTCTCTTATTTCATTTCTTGTTTGATAATATTTTTTTTTCTTTAAAAAATATTCGTACTGCGGCTAATTTTTTTTCATGCAATATCATTTCCATCAACGGTCTTTCTCCAATACTACGATGATGAAATTTTTCAAAAATAAGCTTATTAATAGTTTGCGCGAGTTTTAAACCCCTACAAATTGCAAATAAAACCCTACAAAACTAATTTTCGTTACTATTTAATGAATTTTTTAACAAAGGAATCGTATTGTCCCAAAATAAAAAGGTTGAGAGCTGAAATGTCCCTCTCTTCTAAACGAGGATTGCCTTGTCTTTCTTGAAAATGGACTAAAGACCAGATTAAATGTTTACTTCAGATATTGGTCCTAGTGGGTAGGATTGTACATGGTTAAGGCTAACTAAAAAATCAAACCTGTTTTTAGTTAACCAAACAGGTTTTATACGATCAAATTAGTTATTAACTGGTTAAAAAATTTAAAAATAAATTTTTAACCAGTCATAAAAAAAATTAATTAAAAAAATTGATTTTTGTTTTAAAAAACAAACTTTACATAAAAAATTGGTTTTTCTAAAAAAAAAAAAAGACTAAAAACTGATTCGTAACTAGTTAAAATTCGAATTTTACAACAAAATTCGGTTAACTAATTTAAAACAAGAATTGTATAAAATTTAGTTTTGATTTTGGTTAACCGATTAAAAATTAGTTTTTAAAATTATTTTATTGAATTGGTTAGCCAAAATTTTGTTATAATTTTTTGTCCAATTAACCACATTTTAGATTTTAAATGTATACCTCTACTGATGGAGCTTAATAGAATTAGGGTTGGTTGGGATAAGTTAGGAATTAGGGAGATAGGAATTAGAATTAGATTTTTTAATAAAGATAAAATAAGAAAAATAAAATTTAATTGGTTGTTGACTATTAAAAATTTAACAATAAAGATAAAATTGAAATTTATTTTAAATATTGGGAATAAAATTGAACCAAATTAAACATTAAGAATATTTTTAAAAAAGTTTGACAATGTTAGAAAAAAAAGAGTAATTTACCTTCATAAACCAAACCAACTTCAAAATTACCTGAATTCTCCAAATGCAAAAAGGTTACATGAATGTATCTCTCTATTTACATTTCTATGTAAATCGAATTCATAGAATTTGAATTAGGAATTTTAGTAGTAGATCGACCCTATGTAATTCGATTTACTTGATTTTCAAATCTCTTACTAAATCGAATGAATAAGATTCGATTTATCCTCCTCCATAGTAAATCGAATTGATTGAGGCTGATTTACAATGAGTTGGATAGATTTCAAATTCACCCATAGTAAATCGAAACAAACGGTTTCGATTTAGTGACAACGGTAAATTGAATTATTTAGTATCGATTTACTACCATTGGTGATCTTTAGTAAATCGAATTAAATGGGTTCGATTTACTTGTATCGTGTCTATATATAAAATTTGAATTTAGTTCATTCGAATTACAATCCACCCACCACCACACTCTCCATACTCAAAAATCTTGGAAATAAACCACAGGAAATTCAAATCTGAACATATGAAGGATGATCTGAATCGTCTCTATCGGTTAGATGGAGTCGCGCATATTGCTGGTGCTGTCCATGAAGAGGTTAGTGAATAAAAATTTTGTTTTGAACATAAATTAGTCATCCTAGTAATATTAACATGGTTCTTGTAGTAGTTGTTTCTAGTCGTTAGTTAGGATTTAGAAAACTAATTTTTTTCAATATAAGAACTGGGTAGAAGTAGTAAACTATTAGATGGTTAGATTTCGAGAACTTGAAATGGTACATAAAAGTGTTAGTTAGAATTGTAGGATATGTTAAATTTTTTAAGTTATTAGTTTTATATTCAGCGAGATTTAGTTTAGGATTAGGGTTCAATATGACCCAACTATGGCAGGCATGATGCTAATTGAGCATTGCCAAATTTTTTATACACTAAAAGTAATTTTTTTTTAAAGTAATCACGTACCTAAGCCCATTTAATTTTAACATTTCGACTTTTGTTTAAACGTGTGAGATTATATGTTTAGGTTAAGTCTTATTTTTAATTAGATTTGGGTCATGCATGATTCAACGTTTTGTATTGGTTCCTATGAACAATTTTTTTCAAGTTATTGTAAACGATTTGTTAAAATTAGGGCTTGCAATATTTAACATTTTTAGAATTTTATTAATTGCACAATATTTTGTTACGGTTGTGATAAACAATTTTCTATCGTTGTCCAGCCTCATCGATGTATCACCATCATGAGAAGGCAACACGATATGCCATTGGATGACAATATGACATGATCGTGCCGTACTTGTAGATAACCGGTTTATACCATCTTGCAAGGCTGAACGAGATTTGGTTTAGATTGAATGAGCCATTGGTGAGCGCATTCGTGGAGAGATGGCGTCCAGAGACGCATACTTTTCACATGCCATTCAGAGAGTGCACGATCACGCTACAAGATGTAGCGTACCAATTAGGGCCCCTGATCGACGGTCAGTATGTTAGCGGATGCCTTACAGATTTTGAGCGACATATCGAGGGTGGCTGCCTAGCGTGGGCATGGTTTGAGGAGCTGTTGGGTGTTTTGCCTCCTGCAAACCGCATCGACAAGTTCACGATGAAGTGCACTTAGATGCAGGAGACATTTAGTGAGCTTCCACAGGGAGCAAACGATGAGACGGTTAGGAGGTATGCCCGAGCGTATATTATGATGCTCTTATCGACGCAGCTATTTGGTGATAAGTCTGGTACACGACTTCACATTCATTGGCTACCCTATGTCGCCAGACTTGAGGACATGGGTCGGTATGGCTGGGGTCTGCTGCTCTCTCATGGCTATACCAGTGCATATGTCGTGTGGCGAACAGGAACGTCGTCAAGTTAGCCAGTCTATTGCAGCTCCTGCACTCTCATGATTTTACTAGAATGTCTTGAAAATTGAGGATTCCAGTTCAAAGCTCCAGAACTACATACCACATCCACAAGCTTCGCCTCACCTCGAAAAACTGCCGACGACAATGGAACAGAACTTACAAATCTTCTTCACTGCTTATTACGAATGAATCGAACTTCACATCATCGCGCAACACGGAAATCGGGATTCTATAGAATAACTTCTTAACCCATTTCACGCCATGCGGCCCCAGTTTCTGGAGTATAGCATTCTAAAACTCAGTGAAACTCGTCGAAGGTTTGAGGAAAATACTCAACGGGTCCTTATCAATAAATTTAATTCTCGATCGCGTCATAGTGCACCAGAACTAAAAAACTCTTATCACCAGCCATTGTAAATTCTACTATGGCAAAAAACTCACGTTCAGCTCGTATTTATATACGTTAGGACTCTAATAAATCAAATGAAGCCCTTTCGAATTATATATATATCATATTTCATAATAAAATCGAGTCTAATGCCTTCGATTTACCAAAAGCCACTAATGTTAGTAAATGGGTTAAGTACGATTTTGGTCCCTAAGGTAGGGGCTGAAAATTTGTTTCGTCCCCGGTCTTTTTTTTCTACAAAATAGTCCCCAAGGTTTAACTTAGTTTTAAAATCGTCCTTTTTACCAAAAATTTAATTTTTATTACCAAATTATCCCCTAACTAAACAAATTTAAAAAAAGAAAAAAGAAAAAAAAGAAAGAAAACAAAGGGGAAGGGGAAGGGGGAATCACGCGGAGGGTGGGGGGCAAGAAAGAAGAAGGGGGAAGGGGAAGGGGAAGGGGAAGGGGGGAGGTCATGCGAGCGAAACCACCGAAATCACCGTCCACCACTGCTACAGCTCCTCTCCGTCGTCACACTAGTACAACTGCAGTTCGCTGGCATCACCGCTGGCTTGGATTCGCGTCACTGTGAGCAGAGGGAGAGAGAAAGAGAAGCGGAGAGGAAGAGAAGAGAGGCACAGAGGCGCTGAGGAAGACCGCATTCAGCCGCGAACCACCGTCGTCGGTCGCTATCGAGCCCTGTCCTATCATCACCGCTGGAGTGAGGTCACGTCGTCCTGTCGCCATCGAGCCCTGTTGTTGCTTCTGCTTTCTGTTTCTGCTTTTTGCCTTCTGCTTCTACTTCTGCTTCTATTTTTACTTTTGTTGTTGCTATTGTTGATTCACCATTGTTGTTGTTGTTTTATTATTATTGATTTTGCTTCTGTTTTTTCTTTTGTTGTTGCTGTTGTTGATTCTGTTTTTGCTTTTGTTGTTGCTGTTGTTGATTCACCATTGTTGATGTTGTTAATTCTGCTTCTGCTTCTATTTTTTCTTTTGTCTCTGCATCTATCTCTGCTTTGTGGTTGATTTTGGGGAAGAAGGGGGAAGGGTATTTTCGTCCAAAGGACGATTTTAAAACTAAGTTAAACTTTGGGGATCATTTTGTAGCAAAAAAAAGGATGGGGACGAAACAAATTTTCAGCCCTTACCTTAGGGACCAAAATCGTACTTAACCCTTAGTAAATAGCTAAATCGAATCTGATTGATTCGATTTAGTATTGGCCATATAAATCGAAACTTATAGCTTTGATTTACTACATGATGCCCTAATTCGAATTCAATGAATTCAATTTATATAGAAATGTAAATAAAGACAACTACATAGTGTTTTTGGGTTTGGGGAATTCAGGTAATTTTAAATTTTTTTTTTATTTATAGAGGTGAATTACTCGGAAAAAAAACATATTTTACTCTAATTTATATTTATGTTCAAAGATAATTATGACATAATATTTATTATCTTTTAGGCTGCGTTTGTTTTTAGAAACAGGACAGAACATGACACTGAAACGAAGACAATAGGATGGAGACACTAAAAATTATCTTTTGTGTATTGTGTTTGGATACGATGGACAAGACACTAATGTAATGTCTAGTATTATGTTTGGATACACGTGGACAAGACTAAAATATTATATGAAATGACTAAAATAGTCCTGTGATTCCAAATTTTCTACATCAATACAAATTAATTTAATAAAAAATAGGAGTACGTAGGAGTACAGACGGAACTTGAAAAAAATATTTGAAGAGACAAAAAATTTTAATAAAAAAATATATTAGTATTTATATTAAAATAAAATTTATAAATATAATTATTTTATTTTAAAATTTATTATTAATATGTAGGAATACATATGGTTAAGATTAACAAAAAAAATAAATTTGAGTTTGATTAATAAAAAAATTTGTTTAAGTTAATAAGCCAAATTAATTTTAAATAAAAAATTAATTTAAAAAAAAACCATTTTTACATTAAAAAACAATTAGTTTTTGCATATAAAAATCTATTTTTATTTAAAAAAACTAATTTTTTTTATCTAAAAACTGATTTTTCTTTATAAAAAATTGATTTTTCTTTAAATTATATAAAATCAATTACAATTTATAAATTATTTTTTAGCATTTTAAAAGATCAATTTTACTTTTGCTAATATTAATCTTTCAAAAGTTTTAAGATTAATTATTTTTGTTATTATTTTTATTACAAATCAAATAATATAATATAAGGTTAAAATGGTATTGAAGTAAAACGATTAAAAAAAAGAATTATCTACCCCCAATAAAAAATTCTACAGAAAGGAGAGAGTACTTGGAAAAGAAAGAGATAGAGGAAGAACAGGAAGAAAAAAGTATCTCTGAACAACGCAATAGGAAAAATAAGAAGGGGTAATAGTGGAAAAAAAGGAAAACAAAATTTATAAAATTGTCCGTGTCCACTCTTCCAAATTCCGTGTCCATCATTGTCCTTCGTGAAAGAGTGGACACAAAAGTATAAAAAATTGTCTCAGAGACAATATGTCCACTGTCCATGTCTCTGCTTCCAAACACTTTTTAAACAAGTGTTGTCCATGTCTCCGTGTCCTGCCCCAAAAACAAACGCTACCTTAGTTATTTAAGTTAATATATTTTTAAAATTAATGATATATTTTAAAATTTATTGTGGCTTATTAAGACAAACTGACAAAGTGAAAAAATATTATTTCAAAAGAAAAAAGAATTTAATTTGTATGTATTTTAGAATTAAAAAAATACTAAATTTATAAATTTAATCAAATAATTATATAAAATTAGTCATACTCTGAATTCATTAAAATTAAACTCAATAAAAAATCAGAAATTTAATCACAAGTTCTTTTTTTTTTTTGAATAAATGAGCTCAACACAGTAATGTGGAGCGACAGACAAAGAACTCAGATAACAAAACAACAAACAATCTGAACAGAATCCCTGTTGTTATTTTCGGCATTGCCATCAATAACAGAAGGGATCCGCACTACGCCACTCTCTATAATTTGTCAAAGATTTGTGAAACACCTCTTGAACACCTGCTTCCTTGTGGTTAAATATCCGTCCGTTTCTCTCAAGCCAAACATTCCATATGACTGCAAAAAAACATATGAGCCACTTGTTGAGCTCCTCTTTCTTGCTAATGACACCCGTCCAACTCTCAAAGTGCTCTTTTAGTGAACCCAGAACAGACCACAACCTCCCAAATTCAGATAGCCATTCACACCACACTTGTCAGGTAAACTCACAACCAAGAAACAAGTGGTGAATATGTTCCACTAATTGCATATATTAGACCCAAGTCTTAAAATCTTCTGCAGACGCTGTTAATCTGTTCTGATCTTTCCTCTCTTCAATCTGTATAACCTCATTAAAATCTCCCATGTAGCATATTGGGACTTGACATAACCCAGCTAAAAAGCTCAGTTTCTCCCACACAGCTAGTTTCTCCACTCTAGTATGAGCACCATATACTAAACAGAAAGCACAATTGAATTCATTTTTGATAGGACTCCTTCAATACATAACCATCTCTTCCCTTTATAACAGTTATTCATTTTAACAGCAATTCATCCCACATTAATAATAGACCTCCGGATGAGCCTTCCGACCCTACAAACTCCCACCCCACAGCATCACTCCCCCAAATATTAGCTATATCAAACTTAGTCACAATTTGCATCTTAGTTTCAACCAAATCTAACATATTCAGTTTTTGCTTCTTTTTTAATTCTTTCACCATACTCGACTTTCCAACACCCCGCAACCCCCTAACATTCCAAGTGCTAAAAATCATTTTAAAACATTATTACATACCTTTTTCAGTTTTTGGGGTCTGCATCTTCGTGCCTTCTCTTTCTGCTTTGCCAACCTCCTTTTTTGAGCTAGTGCTTCGTTCTGTTCTTGAAGAATGGCCATGATGTCATCTTCGTCGTTGTACTGCACTGCTCCTGATTCAACCGCCAATTCCCACGTCTTCCTGCTTTCAAGCATCTGCTCCTCCCGTTCCAAATCTTTTATTTTACTGTTTCCCTATTTTTCGGCGTCAGTATCCACCACACCCCCGGGCCCAGTACTGCATCCATCAAGTCATGTACCACCGACTGTTATACAATCACCCATGGCGTCTCTTCCATTCTTGACAATGCTTTGTTGAAGGTCTGTAGGTATGACTAGTATCTATCCGGGTCACTACAGGTTTGTCCACGGCTTTCTCCCCTGGCCCACCATCCCTTGGAAATTGAAACCTCACTATCGGCATCACTAGTCGGCTCGCCTCATCCGTCGTGCACTCCATGAGGGTGGTTTCCGTCGGGCAAAGCTCAAGCGCAACCTTCACCGTCGCAGGCCTGCAATCATACTCGCCTCCACGATCCCATCACTGTTCCACGGTTCTGAGCTCTCCGTTGCCGACCGAATCAGGCATACTGTCCCGGATTTGATTCGCCTGATCCACCTGATTCTGTGCAGCGTTGCAAAGCCCAGGAGTGGGTGAGAGCTCAACCCGACTTGGAGTGACCCGATCCGCATCCACCAACACCAGCCCACCACGTCCAGCATCTTTAGTATGCAACGGGCTTCTGTTTAAGCTAGTTGGGCTCAATCTACCTCCATTTGCACAATTTGCACAAAACACTCTATTGGGCCAGCCAACAAGCTTTTTTTGCTGTCCTGTTTCCCTCCAATAGTTATCTTTCTTCAGCCCATCAATGCCGTAATCCCAAGTAATAGTATTTTCGGATTCAGCATCATTTATTAGCAAATCATTATATCCTCTCAAATCAGCACTTCCTTCTAAATTAGGATCATCCGTTTCTTTTGATTTTTGAAATTGAATTGAATTGCAATAACTCCATTCATTCAATATGTTCTCAAAAATTACTACTCTACCCTCGTCCACTTCTTCTTTCCTTGGCACCGCCGTCATCAGCTCAACCACCGGATCCCTGCTTGCCACCGGAACTATGGTGCTCGAACTGCTAGCAACCAAATTCTCGCATGATTTTAGGGGACAAGAATTGTCTACCTCTCGAAGCTTACATTCCCGACCATAACTCTCCTGCCCCACCTCTTTAACTAGGACGTCGAATCCACTAGTTCCAATTGTGATGTGAATCCACTCTTTAATTGTGTCCATAATACAAGTATCGATTTGTACCCGTCCCACACTGAACGACAGGCATGATTCCGTAGCTTCGTCGCATCCAATAACTTCTCCCCAATGGCTTCCTATTATCTTGAACGTCTCTGCTGACCACGTGTGCAGAGGGACCCCAAAGCACTCTAATCATACCCTTCGAGTTTCACTACGTTCCTCCTCATCCCATCTCTAGACGTTATGAAAAAGTTGCAGCAAATTATTCATTTTGAACGTGTAGACTTCTTCTGCACTCAAAACGCTGTCAAAGGTCATGAGTGCTTTGTAGGCTCCAAGTTCTCGTACTTGTACAACCTGAGGGAAGTTCTTTCTAATTATAGTCTTCAAGGATCTATTGTCAATAGCCTTTGTAGTTCCGCCTATTAGACTCCTCTGTAGCCATTCAAGATTCTCCTTTGCCACAGGAACCTCCATCTTCTTCGTCCACCCGTTGCCATGTGGATCTTCTTTTTTCCCTGCTTCTGCCTGTCTCCTACGCTCTTCGATACTCTTCCCTGAAACCTTCAGACCCTCCTCATGTTGAGATTGATGATGAGCAATTTTCCGGCCATCGCCCTCCACTTCATGCCTCTTAACATTCTCCACTTCATTTGTTCGTCTATACCTCGCTTCTCCTACTGAAACAACCTTTTCTCGTAACCTCATTCTATTCATCTCCACAATAGCTTTTGTGGCTCCACCCTTCGTTGTATACCGGATGAACGCAAAAATGTACATATTACCATTTTTTTGTTTTCGTGAGAGATAAATATCATTTATTCGCCAGTCTAGTTGAACAAGTGGTACAGCTAGCTCTTTGATATGTCTTCAGGAAGATGATCTACAAAGATAGAGAACGATTCGTTTTCCAATCTACAGTACTCTTCTCGATTCCAAACCCTCGGATCTTTACGAAATTGCCTAATTCTACCCCTCCCTGTGTTTTCCACCCCCTCTCTCTCTCCCTCTCTCATCTCATCTTTTAATCACAAGTTCTATCTAATTATATTAATTCGAGAATGATCTATTAGGCTGCGTTTGTTTACAGAGATAGGACACTAAAACAGGGACACTGAGACACAAAATCGTGTTTGACAGAGAAGACATGGACAAAGACAATGTGTCCAGAGACACTGAATTAGTGTATTTGTGTCCATCCTGACAGGAAGAATACAGAGACACTAACAAGGAACACAACTTATTTTTTATTTTTTCTTTCATTATTCTTATTAATTTTTTATAATTATATTTTTATTGTTATATTTTTCATCTCAAATTTTTTGAATGAAAAAAATGAGAATAAATTAAATTTTTATAATTTGTTTTAGTTTATCACTAAATAAAATATAAAAATACCAAAATTTTATATTTTTATCTATCATCAGTATCTTTTCCTATCCTGTTTTTAGAAACAAACGCAGCCTTAATAATGATGCGTGGTTTAAAAGAGTTTCAACTAGTAGATATGAAGCTGCAGATCTGGAAAGCAGAAAGGGAGCTAATCACATTGGGCGATTAATGAATGAATAATGAATAATATAGTAGTAGTAAAGGCAAAGCACAGAGGCACAGTCAACAGAGTCCAGCTGTGGTCCGCACACCTATCTATCGCCTCCCCTATCCTATTGGTTTCTGAATTGTGAAGTAGTAATGAAATGTTCATGTATAGAAGGCGCGTGAGATGGAGGGAGTGAAGGTAATTTTCACAATATTTGAAAGGCCATGAATCTACGCCGCGGGAGCAGAACATACTTCCCACTATCTTCCTTTCCCTTTAATTCCAACTCCCTCTCTCTCTCTCTCTCTAAACCCACTCACTCTTTTACATTTCATACCTCTCAAAGGGGAAGACATAATTAATTTGATCTGTAGTAGAAAGGTTTTCACCCAACTCCGGTGGGGCGATACAGCCCAGCGCCACCACCATCGCCCGGGCCCCACCTTACATCACTCACATACACACTCTCTAATTTTCTTGTTTTTTTTTTTTTGTTTCCTCTTCCCCTTTTATAATATTCTCGATCTCTATTTCTCTCTCCCTCTCTCTCTATACCTTCTCTATTACGCATTTACGCGTATTCGCAACCTTCCACATAAACACTATCTATACTTTGTTTTACTCCTCTTTATTTCTTTCTTTTCTTTTTCCTTCTATCTCTCTTTCTCTCTCTGGCATAGATTGCGAACAGCCTGGTTACAGCTTCAAGAGGGAACTTGGCTTCTCAAGGAATCAAAGTACACTCACACACCAACTCCAAAAGCCTTGCCTTTCTTTCGCTCATTTATGTTACTTTTTTCGTCTTAACCTCCAGAGTTACTTGCATCGAACGGAGAAATAGTCCATTTTGGTTTTCATGTATGCGTGTCTTCTAGGATCTTCTCTCAGAGCCTGTATTGATAGCAGCATTGGGTGATTTTGGTGTTGATCTAAACAACATTGACTGGTAATAGTGATGCACACTGGTGGTAGACTCGTTGCTGGTTCCCACAACAGGAACGAGTTCGTCCTCATCAATGCCGATGAGAATGCAAGAGTAAGCTCTCCCATTCAATTGCATTTAATTTTTCATCTGTTCTTTCTCATTTCCATCTCAATAAAGCATTCTTTTTTTGTTCTCTTCTGGGTTTGTTGGCTGCTTCAATAATAGGGTTTGATAACTTTTTATGCAACTAATCTCTGCGTATTTTTCTTCTAATTCTTTGGCTATAAACGCAGATTTTACATATATTATTGTTTGCTTTGTTTTATTATTCTGTTCTTCTAAACTGTCGGTGGGATATGAAGTACATGATTTCGCGTTTGGGTTTTCTTCGATGAATCAATGGCAACGTGTACTTCTGACAAAACGCTTAGTTTTGATGAGGTTCTGTGCTAACCTTGGCCATTTTTGTCTCTATGCCTTCATTCATTGGTTGAGGATAAGGGTCCCGTTCCGTTTTGGTAGCTAGGAGCTAACCTTGATAATTGTTTCAAGTATTGAATTCCTATTCTTGTTTAACCCCCTAAATTGTTGGTCATAAACCAATTTGCTTTTGAGTTTCTGGTATTGGGAGTTCAGGATTGTGGGTTCTCCTGGGGTTTAAAATCAGATTAGATTGGTTTGTGGCAAAGTTGGACTCTTAGATCGTGTCACATTCACAAAAATGTTTAAACATTCATGGGAATTATTAGTTTAATGTAGATACTAAGATGCCAATAGGAATGGATCTTTCAATTTTCTAAAATATTGCACAACTGAAGAACTCAAAGCTAATTACACCTTTTTTGTCTGCATTTGTTCTTATCAGATTAAGTCTGTCCAAGAATTGAGTGGACAGAAATGTCAGATATGTGGGGATGAGATAGAAATCACAGAGGACGGGGAGCCGTTTGTTGCGTGCAATGAGTGTGCATTCCCCGTTTGTCGGCCTTGCTATGAGTACGAGAGACGAGAAGGGAATCAAGCATGTCCACAGTGTAAAACCAGATACAAACGCATCAAAGGTGAAATTGTTGCTATGTTATTATCTCTCCTTGACAACTTAGTTTTACTGTGCCGAATACTAATTAATCAATGAATTACAGGTAGTCCCAGGGTTGAAGGTGATGAAGACGAGGATGATATTGATGATTTAGACAATGAGTTTGAGTATGGGCATCATGATGCCTTTGGAACCACTTCGGATGCAGTGTCTTCCGGACATTATGCTAATTCTAATATTGCTGGCAACCCTGCAAATTTTGAACATGACTCAGCTCCTCTCAATTCTGAGATCCCACTTTTGACATATGGGGAAGAGGTGCATTTGCAAATTATCCTTTTGATGATTTTTAGATTTTACTTGAATTCAATTTGCACATTAGTACTAAACTAAAATCTGCATATAATACTGCTTTTATTCTTTATAGGATTCAGAAATATCTTCCGATCGACATGCTCTAATTGTTCCTCCATATATGAATAATGGAAACAGAGTTCATCCCATTCCTTACACTGATCCGTTTAATCCATGTATGTCCTGGGCTACTGCTTCATTGTGCTTTTTTTACATTTCATTTTCATATAGCTGTTCATGTTGTGACTATGGTGCTTCTGTTGTCTCAGTGCAACCAAGACCAATGGTTCCAAAGAAAGATATTGCAGTGTATGGGTATGGAAGTGTGGCTTGGAAGGATAAAATGGAAGAGTGGAAGAAAAGGCAGAATGACAAACTTCAGGTGGTGAAGCATGAAGGGAACGACAATGGTGGAAACTTTGGTGATGATTTGGAGGACCCTGATATGCCCATGTAACTCTCATACTATTACTTCCTGTTCCTTACTAAATTATTCCTTTGCTTGATTGATTGTAGTGAAATTAAGAGTTTTCATCGCTTTGTTATAATATGGTGGCAATCCATATGTAGTTGGAACATAAATGAATATCTCTTAGCTGAGCGATCTGTGTGACTGCTATGTTGTTAGATATTGTGGTGGGGTTGTGCATAAGTTTAACTACAAAGAAATTTTGTTTTTAAATCTTGGCCATATAATTTTGTTTTGCTTAGCATTTCTTTAAACATTTCCTCCCTTGTTATGTTCTGTCAGGATGGATGAAGGCAGGCAGCCGCTTTCTCGGAAGTTACCTATCCCTTCAAGCAAGATAAACCCATACAGAATGATTATAATACTCCGTCTTGTAGTTCTTGGGCTTTTCTTTCATTATAGAATTCTCCATCCAGTTAATGATGCATATGGGTTGTGGTTGACATCAGTCATTTGTGAGGTATGGTTTGGCGTATCATGGATTATGGATCAGTTTCCAAAATGGTACCCAATACAGCGAGAAACATACCTTGATCGTTTATCGCTGAGGTAATTGAGGCTGCTGCAACTGTTGCTTTTTATTTGTTGATTAAGTTTTAGTATAGTCGCCATGATATTGATATCTCATTCTATTTTTGATGCTTAATTTTTGGAGTATATTGCCTCAATATATGATTCATAAACAAATGCAGGTATGAAAAAGAAGGGAAACCATCTGAGTTGTCGAGTGTAGATGTTTTTGTCAGTACAGTTGATCCCATGAAAGAACCTCCTCTGATAACGGCAAACACTGTTCTGTCTATCCTTGCTGTTGATTATCCAGTAGATAAAGTTGCATGCTATGTCTCAGATGACGGTGCTGCCATGCTTACTTTTGAAGCACTTTCTGAAACATCTGAGTTTGCCAGGAGATGGGTACCATTTTGTAAAAAATATAATATTGAGCCCCGTGCCCCAGAATGGTATTTCAACCAGAAGATTGATTATCTAAAAAATAAAGTACATCCAGCATTTGTCCGGGAAAGAAGAGCAATGAAGGTTTTGAATTTTTTTCTTTGCCTACACCTTTTTCACTTTATATTTGTTGGCTATTAGATTTCCTATCCTGCATAATTTATTGGCTACATCCAGTAATGAACCTTAATCCTAATTATTTTGCATATAGTGTGACCTGTTAAATTGAGACTTTTCCTTTCTCAAAGTATGGCATCAATTCTCATTTGACCCTGCTATTTAAAAGAATTGTTTGGATGGAATATTACATTATAGACTGCCCCAATTGTGATTGTTAAAATCAAGGAGACAATTTACAAATTGAAAATTAAAGGGTTTTCTGTAGAAACTACAAAGTAAAAGTGTTATGTGCACGCGTGTCTTGGTGAAATTCAGTATGAATAAGTTTGAAAAAAAGTTAAGCAATTAATTGGCCATTTTCCCCCTTTTGCATGTTACAGCGAGATTATGAAGAATTTAAGGTGAGGATCAACAGTTTGGTGGCAACTGCACAAAAGGTTCCTGAGGATGGATGGACCATGCAGGATGGTACTCCATGGCCTGGAAATAATGTGAGGGATCATCCTGGCATGATTCAAGTAAGACTGTCTGTTTCTCACAAAAGTGGTTTTTCATTTTTTGTGATGCTAAATTAGAAACTTCAACATCTTTGTTTTTATAAAATTTTACAGGTCTTCCTCGGTCAAGATGGTATTCGTGACATTGAAGGGAATGAGTTACCTCGTTTAGTTTATGTTTCTCGAGAGAAGAGACCAGGCTTCGATCACCACAAAAAGGCAGGGGCAATGAATTCTCTGGTAGGCCTCAAGTTACTTTTATTTTGGTTCAGGCTTAACTAAGTCAGCTAATGATTTCTTGGTCTCAATTCTTTTCTGACATGCATTTTTGTGGTGATAATATTTTCTGAAGGTCCGGGTGTCTGCAATTATCTCAAATGCGCCTTATCTTCTGAATGTTGATTGTGATCACTATATTAACAATAGCAAGGCACTTAGAGAATCTATGTGTTTTATGATGGACCCTCAAGTTGGGAAGAAAGTTTGCTATGTACAATTTCCTCAAAGATTTGATGGGATTGATAGGCATGATAGATACTCAAACCGGAATGTTGTATTTTTCGATGTAAGTTCTCTATAGCTTGCTTTCTGCATATATTTCTTTTGCTTTCTAATATGATTAGTACTAACTCCCAAATTGTAAACAGATCAACATGAAGGGATTGGACGGAATACAAGGACCTATTTATGTTGGAACTGGGTGTGTTTTTAGAAGGGTAGCACTTTATGGATATGATGCACCTGCCAAGAAGAAGCCCCCAAGCAAAACCTGTAATTGTTGGCCGAAATGGTGCTGTCTGTGCTGTGGATCTCGTAAGAAAAAGAATGGCACCACCAAAAAGAAGGTGAAGCACAGGGAAGCTTCAAAGCAGATACATGCACTTGAAAATATTGAGAAGATTGAAGGTAAGATTTTGTTTCTTTCAACTATTCTTGCAAACTAAAGCACTTTGGGTAATAAAGTTCATGGATAGCTTACATGTTTAGACTTTGTCACAGGATCCATGGCAGAGAAGTCATCAAATTTGAATCAAATGAAGTTGGAGAAGAGGTTTGGGCAGTCTCCTGTATTTGTTGCTTCTACACTTCTGGAAAATGGTGGGGTTCCACAGGATGTGAGCCCTGCCTCTCTTTTAAAAGAAGCCATCCAAGTCATTAGCTGTGGTTATGAAGATAAAACTGAATGGGGAAAAGAAGTAAGTACTAAAGAAAAAACTGCTTTTATTCTTTGAATAATTATTATAGTTATTAGTTCTCACATCTCTTCCCTGTGCTATTAATTTTCTGCTCCTCACCAGGTTGGGTGGATTTATGGTTCTGTGACGGAGGATATCTTGACTGGATTCAAAATGCATTGTCATGGTTGGCGGTCTGTGTATTGCATTCCTAAGAGGCCTGCATTCAAGGGGTCAGCACCAATCAACCTTTCAGATCGTCTGCATCAGGTTCTACGGTGGGCCCTTGGATCTGTTGAGATTTTCATGAGCAAACATTGTCCAATCTGGTATGGCTATGGTGGTGGGTTGAAGTGGTTAGAACGATTTTCATACATAAACAGTGTTGTATACCCTTGGACCTCCATCCCATTGGTTGTCTACTGTACTCTGCCTGCTATATGTCTCTTGACAGGAAAATTTATTGTACCCGAGGTATGCTTTTGTCCATTCTCTTTAAACTATATCAATGGAAACCAGAGTGTTGTCATGGCTTCTATCATGCACTTATTCTTTCTAAATATGCAGATTAGCAACTATGCAAGTCTTGTATTCATGGCCCTCTTCATATCCATCGCAGCAACGGGTATCCTTGAGATGCAGTGGGGTGGTGTTGGCATAGATGATTGGTGGAGGAACGAACAGTTTTGGGTGATAGGAGGTGTTTCTTCTCATTTGTTTGCCCTTTTCCAGGGTTTGCTGAAGGTCTTGGCTGGAGTTGATACAAATTTCACTGTGACCTCGAAAGCAGCCGATGATGGAGAATTCTCAGAGCTCTATATCTTCAAGTGGACATCGCTATTGATCCCTCCGACAACTCTACTAATCATAAACATTGTTGGGGTTGTGGTTGGTGTCTCGGATGCCATCAACAATGGTTACGACTCATGGGGACCTCTCTTTGGTAGATTGTTCTTTGCATTGTGGGTGATTATCCATCTCTACCCATTCCTCAAAGGGTTACTTGGGAAACAAGATAGAATGCCAACCATTGTTTTGGTTTGGTCAATCCTTTTGGCTTCCATATTGACACTCATGTGGGTTAGGATCAACCCATTTGTGAACAGAGATGGTCCTGTTTTGGAAATTTGTGGATTGAGGTGTGATGACTCGTGAGCCTGGAGGAGTTTTTTCCATGTATACTTGGGTTGCTTGCATCATGGAAGAAGCAATTTCAATGGATATGACGCGCTCTGCAATGGTTGCACAAAAGTTTTGGACTGTTTTGTATTTTTGGGGTGTGTAGATAAAGAAGAAAGGAGGTAGGGCTGAACACATTTTTAAATGTAATAGTGGTTTTTTCTTTTATTTTTTTTCCATCTATTCTTTCATTATTACATTTCTGTGAATTTTAGTGTTATTCTTTTCGTTATGTGTTGATATAAGAAAAGAGCATTGAATGATGAAATTCTTCCCTACACAAAATGAGGGATCATCATCAGAGTGTCAAGAAGTAGCTGTCGTGTCTTTGGACCTTAGGAACATGAGCATGTTAGTTCCTTTTCTGTAATACCAATGATCATGGATATTCTTTTTCTGAGATGTTCTATCTGGCGAAAAATGTTGTGTCATTCTTTTTGTACTATACTATTAGCCATTTGGACGAAAGTTCACTGTATCGCAGAAAACTAGACCAAAAACACACAATCTAATTTGAAGTCTAAACAAACCCTCAAATTAAGTGATTGAAACTCCCAAACACTGCAATTTTGCTATTTGAAACCGTGTGTACAATAGTCCCGTACCAACTTAAGCTTAAGCCATTCTTTGATTCTTTCACTAGTTTGTCCAAAGTATTGGAATATTTACTTAGCGATTAGAAGGCAAGCGATATTCAAGTTTGGAGCATTACAATTTCTTTTGAGAAGTTAAAAAAAAAAAGCTGTTTATATTTATTTTATGATTTTAGAATTGATATTGAACTATTATAAAATCATAACAAAAAAAAAAGTTAAAAGAATTTGGGAGTAATTTTAAAAAGAATAAATTAACCCTTTAAAAATAATTTTGTTTACTTCTACTAGACATTAAAATATTTAACCAACCTGGGATGATGAAATGGCCAGTTCACACGTCCGCTTAAATAAGTGTAGTCGGATGTTTGAATCCCGTCTTGTGTATCTAGCAACTTATTGGCCAGCGACAGACCCTTAAATAGAGTTCAGATTCGCAGTAGATTAGTTATTGGCCTATCGGATTGAGGGATATCGTGAGAAAAATAAAGAGAAATTAAAAATTTTAATTTTAAAAAAGCTAGTAAACATTACAGATTTAAAATGACCAACATATTTTTTAGGATTAAAGTTGGATAAGAATATTGGAAAGAATAAAGCTCTACATCCAAACAAAATACTTAACCAAGTTGTGATAACAACTTTTCAAATCACGCTTCTTCTTTCTTCCAAATTCGCGCAGGTTCTTCTTCTTCCAAATTCGCACACACAGGACCTCCTCCTCTTCCTCCTCCTTTTTCTCCAATGTTGCATCTTCTTCTTTTTCTTTTCCTTTTTTATTATCATCATCACCAATAACACCAACATTTTGCTAACATCTTTATTAGTTCTGATTTCTCTGATGCCATCATTAAATAATTTCGGTTCATTTTTTAGTTTATTTCAGTTCATTTGTGTGTCAATTAGTTCATTTTTTAGTTTAATTTCGGTTCATCTTTATTAGTTCATTTGATGCTACTAATAAGTATTGACAAAATTTTTTATTTTTTAAGTAATTTTTTAACTGTTTGTTCAAATCTGAATCGAATTTGGTTCATTTGCGAATTGAGTTAGATTCACTAGATACTACTTTTAAGTATTCACTAAATCTGTTATTCCTTAAGAAATTTGGTTCATGTCTTAGTTTAATTGAGTTCATTTGCATGCAGAAATGAATTGAAATGTGTCATTTGCATGCAGAAATGAATTGAAATGTGCTTTTCTTGTTGATTGAATGTTTATCATTTTTTGTTCAAATCTAAACCGAATTCGGTTCATTTGTGAATTGAGTTAGGTTCACTTGATACAAAAGTGATTTTTATTGAGTTTAGACGTGATTGATTGGATTTAGATACAAAAATATTTGAATTTGTAGTTGGACTGTATTGAAAAATAAAAATTAAATTTGACTATAAAAACTGAAAAAGATAAGACTGCTCTTTTAGGGTTAATTTTAAAAGACTAAAATATCTTTTAGGATTAAGGTTATTTAATTTGAATTTAAAATTTGATTTAATTTTAAAAGGACTAAAATACATGTATACTTAATTTAATGTTCCGTTAGAATTAGAATTGTTTGAATGTTTTAAAGATTAAAAAAATTGGATTTGAGTTTAAAAGAACAAAATTACCCCTTTTGAAGATTAATTTAAAAAATCTAAAATATCCATTTAAATATTAATTAAAAGGAAAAAAATACTATTTTAGAATTAATATTGTTTAAATACATTAAAAATTAAAAATTTGAATTTAATATTAATATATACTGTTTAGAATTAATTAATTAATTTTGAAAAGATCAAAATGTTCTTTTAGAACCAATGTTGTTTAGAATTGTTTAAATATATTATAAAACAATTTAAAATTTTATTTTAAAGTACTAAAATACTCTTGTAATTAGTCACAAAAAAATACTCTCATAATTAGTTTTAAAAAGACAAAAATACCCCCTTAAAAGAAATGACCTATTTACAAGCATGAACAACTAACTCAATAACAAATTATATATAACTGGAATAAAATACAACAACTTCTTGGGAAAATGATTTTTGGGATGTGATTTTAACAACTGAGTGACCCTCAATAATCATAAAGTTTTAGGTCCCACCTGCAACATGATAAATAAATTAGGTGGATTCTATAGTGCCTTTTATTGTGGTGCTTAAATTGTCTAATTTGCTTTTATAAGTAAAAAATAAAATGTATAAAGTAAATATAAAATATTTAAAGTTTATTAAATATTATTTCTTTACCTTTTTTAGTAAGTTAAGCACCATATTTTAGACACCATAGCATTTACCAAATAACTATTCCACAAGTAGTTGGACCAAGCTAATGGAAATATGTGGAGCGAATTTTTTCAAATTTTTTAATAATTTAATAAAATATAATTTTTTATTATTTAATATTTTTTATTTTATTTAAAAAATATAAAGTAAAAAGTTTACATTTTAAGAATAAAAATAAATATTAATATAGAAGTTAGATAAAAATTGAATACTCTAAAAATTAATTTTTAAAATTTATTATTAAAAGCGACTAAATTTACTCCCAAAATTTGGGAATGTTTTTGCGCTCTACATCATCGATGCTTCCAACTGTCCAACATATCAAATGAGTAAAAATCAATAATATAAATCGTATTTGTACTCTTACATCCCTGTGAGGGGGCAAAATTCGCTATACTCCCCCATGAATTAAAAGCTTTCTCCTTATTCTTTGAACAAGACATTTTGTTATGGGTAGACTTCTTAAAATTGCTACGACCACTTTTTTTTTAGGATTGGAACCACATGTTATTCTGGGTTTCACTAGCATGTTTCCTTCATCCTCCGTTTTGACTTTTGTATGAGCTATACAGATTGTTTAGATGTTTAATAACTTACTAGTACAGAAAGTAGAAAGTCGAAATTTCAGTTTCTTTAAGTACATAAGTGGGTAGTGAGTATTGGTACCTTTAAAGATATTCTGATACCTAAATGAATAAAAATTGGAAAATTATAGAGTACAGATATCTCGTGCTGACAGGTGTTCCCGGGGAGCCGCTTCTGATTGTTTGCTGAACGGTGTAACGCAAAGCGACCACAAAGCCGAGTAACTCATGTTGGAAGGGAATTGGCTCCGTTTGGATAGAAGGTGCTGCGCTTGGATGTGCGAGGATTGGGCCTGGATTGGATGGACTCCATATGAGGCCTTGGATATGAGTGGGCTGCGGGGCATCATGGTTGAAAAGGAGGGATGAGTTAAGCATACTGTAAGATTAAGTAATTTTATGTTGTATGACTCTTTTCTTATAAAAAAGGTTGTATGACCCAAATGAACCTGAACAAAATAAAGGAAGTGAAAGAATAAATGCGCCTAGACTAAAATTTTGGTGAATACCGAAGAGTTAGTGTGTGTTTGAATTACAATTTACAAATGAGAGTTTGTATCGAAGTAATTTATGTTTGGCCATCTTTATATCAAAATGGATTATAGTAAAATAAATATTATTTAGATTATACTACTCAAAATCACTTTTAGATAAAAAATTACGAGAGTAGACATCAACTTAAATAATTTTTTTATATTATCCTATTATTTTAATTTAGATATTTGAATAACCTTATTAATTAATTTTATAATAAAATTAATATTTATTTATTAAAATAAAAATAACATATAAAAATTAGCAAAATATATTTTATATTAAAAATAAGAAATATAAATTATATATAAGAGTATTTAATCAAATATGTTACATATTTTTTAAATTTTAAGTATTAACGTGAAAATGTTAATTTAGTATTTTCTTACATAGTATTTTTGTTCTAATACTCTCAATAATCTTATTCTTAATATTATTTTGGAATCCAACGTTTATGATTTTATTAATACCTATGATTAATTTTTAATTTAATTTGTCTTTTTTAATGGGATCATAATCTATTTTATAAAAAAATTACAATAAAAAATTATATACACCAGAATTATAATTATAAAAAAAATACTAAAAATAATAAAATATTTATCTTGATAGTGATGAAAACAAATCTAAAAATTCTTAAAGATGTATTTTATATAGTATATTTTTAGTTCTCTTAGTACTCTTGTTTAGTATCCTATAGTTTTTTACTATTATTATTATTTATGGTTAATTTTTGTTTAATTTACTTTAACTAATGGAATCAATAAATCATATTATAAAAAGCTAATAATAAATATAATATACAAAAATCACAATTATAAAAGTGTATAATGTCAAATAAAAATTTAACAAAAAAAATAATAAATAATAAAAAAAGAGAGCTCATATAAAGAGAAATAATAAGAATTTCATAAATAATATAATAACATGTCTAAAGGATAAAATTGGTAAAGAAAAAATAGATGTTTAGTTAAAAGGAGACCACTTAAATAAAGACAGTAGAAATGTCTTTTTTTTTTTAAGACGTTCACACATGTCATGTTTTTATTGGACATTCTTATTAAACCGGTTAATAATTTATTTTTTATTATAAACCAGAACAAAATCGGTTTATTATAGCAACAATAATAAACCCAATTGTCTGCATTATAATTATTAGACCCGATTTGATCCGATCGAATTATATCATCTAAATCGAATATCTTTAATTTTTTATAAAAAGACAATTATATCCCTGACTTTTTGTTTTTTGGACATTTAAATCCTTAAAAATTTAAAAATACAATTAAATCCCTAAAAAAATTGGGTTTATTGTTATTGTTATAAAAAAATCGGTTTTATTCTAATTTGTTAAGAAATTCAAAAATAACAGGTTCATTAATACGTCCAATAATAATGCGATACATAAATATCTTTACAGAAAGACGTTTTACGCATCTTTATGGGAGCATCCCCCTAGTTAAAATGGCTAAAAGTCCGTTAGTGAAACGCAGAAGTTAGAAATTGTTGCTTCTGGTAAACGTGGTTTTGAATACAAAATCACTTTTGCATTTGCCAAATAAAAAATTAGCCAAACAAAAAATTAAAGCTTTCAAGAAGCTTAAATGTGCTTTTTCTTTTCGGACGGATCTGCCAAACACACCCTTAGTTTATTTAGCAGGAAGTAGTTGTTTTAGTGATGTACTCGTTATAGGTTAATTTTGCATAATTTTAAAAGTAATGAATAAAGATAACGAATATTAAATATCGGGGTATGGCACTACTAGATTAATAGTAAAAGTATAATTCATGCAGTATCGCCAGAACGTTGAGATGTAAAAATCAGCAAGCAGCTAGTTGTTAGGGTATTCTGAGTTTGCAGCAAAAACTCTAAAGAGCTATCCGGATCGGTCTGGAGGAAAGAGGATGTTTTCGATTCGGTCGAAGTTATGAAAGAGTGAGAGAACATAATAACGACCAGATTCTTGGTACAAATTTCAAAATAATGGAAGTTTACACTACAATGAACAAATCCACCTGGCGAATTCAACAACCCAACTACAAGCGATGGATCTCTATCTGCACTAACTACTCTGGATTTTGGTGGTCAAAGTTCCATTTTCAACGAAACAAGTTCAAAAAATCCCCACAAACAATTCAGCTTGTCAAAGATTATAACTAAATCTTAAAACATATCCACACAGGTTAACAAACCCAGACAAGTACCAAACAGACAACTAGCAATCCTCTGTAAATGATTAGTGAATTTGCAATTCAAACCTCGAGAGTCCAGAGCACATTCAAGGTTAGGAAATTAGGGTTCCACACCCTAAACCAGCCACACTTCTCCTCGGTTGGACCAGTCAACTCCCAACCGGTTCACTCCTTTCAGACTTATTTCCTTATCTGCGATGTCCTAACTGCCTGCGCAGTGCAGTTTGAACTACATGATTTTTCCAAAAAAATGGACTCCAATGCGATCCCAGTCCAACCATTTTCGATTGGGGTTGAATCGAGCTCTTGTAAACAATGCGTCTACACAGGGGTCACAAGTTTCCACATTACATTCTAAATAACTAAAAATCACACAAGTAGTCTCCCCACTATCTTAAAGACCAACAACAACACAATGACAGAAATAAAACTATTCCTTACTTAAATTAACTGTTTAATTCTCACTCTTAACATACAATATTTATTATTTAACGTAAAATCCGTAAAGAACTTTATACATAATGAGTCAAATTCTAGATATAATTTTAAAAATTTGGTATATTACATCACATTATATGGTTCAAATTTGTTTGATCAGTTTTTAGGCGTATGTCCGAACTCTGGTCCGATCCACGCAGATTGAAAAAAATTAAATCTTAACGAAATCTAACTCAACGGGGCCATAATCGGTTTTCAGTATTAGTTACATGGCAAGTTCTATGGTATAAATAGTAACTTAGTATCTACATACATGGATAATCGGTGGCAAGCTGTGGTTATGACAGGTGGTATATGTAGGGGACAAATTGTTCAGTATTTCAGAGAGGTTGCAAGAAAAGCTTATTCAAATCATGTGAGGGGAGTCATAATTAGGTTGGATAATAGAATGTTATAATGAGTAATTAATTTTGGCTGATTAGGGGCCAAGCCTTAGCCCTTTTTTCGTTCTTGGACAAAAACGTTTTTTTTGTCATAGTCCAAAAAATATAGCAATATTAACAATATTTTTACTCAATATCAAAGAAACCCAAACATCATTCCAATTATGATTACTGACAGAAAAAATAAAAAAGGATCTCGCTGCCTCTACTAACCCTTTCCAAGTTTGGGCTTTCAGTCAATTAACATAATCTATATGCAAAAATTTAATATTAAAACAAGTAATTATGTCACGTCCAAAATAATAATAATAATAATAATAATAATAATAATAATAATAATAATAATAATAATAATAATAATAATAATAATAATAATAATAATAATAATACAGTTTGTTAGAAATAATTTAAGCAACATTTAATTGAATCTGCATCTGTTATATAAAATAGTTTATAGCTAATGTTTAGTAATATTAATTTAATGAATCATTTTAAATTAAAATAAGAATACTATAATAGTGAATCAAATAATAAAGTTTGATTTGTTTTGTATTTATTTAGATATCTAAAAATACTAAAATATATATCACGTCCACAAAAAATGATTTTTCTCTTATAGAATTGCAAATTATATATTTTATTAAATATTATATGAACACATTATTATGCACATAGTATAAGAAAAAGGGAAAAAAAAAAGAAAATACATAATGGTGAATACATACTAAAATATTATCAAAATATACTGTTGTTAAGATATAATATAAATGAAAAATTATGTATGTATGAACAAATACTAAATGTGTACGCTTAAACATTATCTTGATGAATTTGGTTACATAATTTAAATTATGAATATTAATTTATTTTTTATAAAAATTTAATTTATAAAAAAATTATTTAAAAATATCTTTACACTATACCCAACCAAAAATTTAAAGACGAAGAAGTTATTAAAAAATTGTTATAAAAAAATATTTATTGCTTCCAAGTGTTAATGTAGACAAAAAATTGTAATGATGAACTAATAATTATAGTATTTATGTTTGTAGCCTGAAATTGTTATTATAGCACATGCTTGAATGGAGAAGTTTGGATATAGAATAATAAAGAATCCTTTTAGGCATACCTGAAGTTAAAAGGTAAATTTATAGAAAATTTTGATGATATATTTAATGGAAGCTAATTTTGATATGCGTATAGTTGTTTTGCACGTACGATTAATTACGTAATGCTACAGGAGGAAAAAACTAATTTTTAAAGTGACCACGTGAATGTCATATAAAAGAACGGATGTGATTGCACGACTGTATAAAATATTTTGCACTGTAGTTAGTTGAAAATTAAACTGATGTTTAACAACAGAAATATACAAAAAATTAGAATTAGAGATCACATGCATTCCATTGTGGGAAACCACTCTAAAGAAAACAAAACCCAATGGGTTCATCATGAACTGGCCTGAGTGGATGAGATTAAGAGCATGCTAATAAATTCGTAATTCTATGATGAATTTTTATCTGAGAAGAGAAAATTTTAACAACTTATGTTGCATTTATTCATTGAGATTGCATGCTTTTGTAAATTTCCTTCTAATTGTGGCTAATTTTTTAAAAAGAAAATACGTTTCATGTTTAAAATTGCCAAATTTAATTCACTTTCATTCCATTCGATACATTGATATATTTGTTTAAGTGATATAAGTTTTAGAAGGTTATGATGGCTTAGGAAGTTAGAGAAAAAACATGCAAATGCGGATGATTCATGACGAAATGAATAGGGTAAATTCTCCAAGTCGTGCGTACGCTTCATCCTCAATCCGTGATCTCTAATTCTAATTTTCGTATATTTCTATTGTTAAACATTAGTTTAATTTTCAACTAACTACAGTGCAAAATATTTTATACAGTCGTGCAATCACATCCGTTCTTTTACATGACATTCACGTGGTCACTTTAAAAATTAGTTTTTTTCCTCTTGTTACGTAATTAATCGCACATGCAAAACAACTATACGCGCATTAAAATTAGCTTCCATTAAATATATCATCAAAATTTTGTATAAATATGCCTTTTAACTTTAGGTATGCCTAAAAGGATTCTTTATTATTCTATATCCAAACTTTTCCATTCGAGCATGTGCTATAATAACAATTTCAGGCTACAAACATAAATACTATAATTATTAGTCCATCATTACAATTTTTTGTCTACGTTAACACTTGGTAGCAAAAAATATTTTTTTATAACATTTTTTTAATAAATTCTTCGTCTTTAAATTTTTGGTTGGGTATAGTGTAAAGATATTTTTAAATAATTTTTTTATAAATTAAATTTTTATAAAAAATAAATTAATATTCATAATTTAAATTATGTAACCAAATTCATCAAGATAATGTTTAAGCGTACACATTTAGTATTTATTTATACATACATAATTTTTCATTTATATTATATCTTAACAACAGTATATTTTGACAATATTTTAGTATGTATTTACCATTATGTATTTTTTTTTTCTTTTGCTTATACTATGTGCATAATAATGTGTTTATATAATATTTAATAAAATATATAATTTGCAATTCTATAAGAGAAGAATCATTTTTTTGTGGACATGTTATATATTTTAGTGTCTTTAGATATCTAAATAAATAAAAAACAAATCAAACTTTATTATTTGATTCACTATTATAGTATTTGATACGCCACCATATACCTCGGCTGACCAAAAAGCTCGGAACGAAAACAGATAAGATCGGGCTCACTGATTTGAAAATAAAGAAACGTGCTCAATAAATCTGATCATCAAAACAGAATACGATAACCAACCTACAAACTCGGACTTATCCACAGCAAACGGGTAAAGCAACGTCTATAAAGCCGAACTAATATTCTCGGCTAAAGATCATGTTCTATTCTCAGTCTTCATTTTTTACTTGATACACTCACTAGAGATTATTATTGACTTGAGCGTTGGAGTATCTTTCGCAGGTATTCTCGCCGCAGTGTTCGGTCCTGGCCGACGTATAGCTCTTCCTCTCCGCCAGTAATCTGCTCGGAATCGCTAAAGCTCAGCCACCCCAGTACTCAGACGAATCAGTATTCTTATTTTAATTTAAAATGATTCATTAAATTAATATTACTAAACATTAACTATAAACTATTTTATATAACAGATGAAGATTCAATTAAATGTTGCTTAAAATTATTTCTAACTAACTGTATTATTATTATTATTATTATTTTGGACATGACATAATTACTTTTTTAATATCAGTTTTCTGCATATGGATTATGCTAATTGGATGAAAGCCCAAACTTGGAAGGGGCTAGTAGCGGCAGCGAGGTCTTTTTTTATTTTTTCTGTCAGTAATCATAATTGGAGCGGTGTTTGAGTTTCTTGGATATTGAGTAAAAATAATGTTAATGTATGCTATATTTTTTGGCCTATGACACAAAAAAAATGTTTTTGTCCAAAAACGAAAAAAGGGCTAAGGTTTGGGCCCCTAATCAGCCAACATTAATTACTCATTATAACATTCTATTATCCAACCTAATTATGACTCCCCTCACGTGATTCTAATAAGCTTTTCCTGTAACCTCTTTGAAATACTGAACAATTTATCCCTTACATATACCACCTGTCATAACCACAACTTGCCACCGATTATCCACACATGTAGATACTAAGTTACTATCTATACCATAGAACTTGCCTAGTTACATTGCCTTAACGAATTATTCTATATCGGTTTCAATTTAAATCACTTGGTTAGCCCTGCTTAAACCGAATCACAACAACCAACTGTTCCCTTTGGGCTGTCCCATTTTCCAGGGCCATGCTGGATAGTGGGAACAATACATCCCTCCCACTCACTAACACACAATATTTTAGGGGGTTGGGAGCTGCCCAAAAATCTGCTTTCTCCAAGGCCCACACCCAACAAAAATCCACACGCCTAACCAACCCTGAATCAACAGCTCAAGCTATCTTTATGAAAACGGCTAGGCTCACTCCATCTAAGCCTACATCGAATATCTACCCTCGCAGCCCCCTCCGTTATGCAAACCCAACGGCACACGTGTCCCATCTCTAGGCAAAAAAAAAATCTCTTTACATCTTTCCCAACTTTTGATCTTTACTGTAGAGCGACCCATAAAAATTGGATTGAATAGTGGATATTATGGGATAAGTGAATAGTACCTCATCTAATCTCATCATGATGTATTTTTATACTATTAACCTCTTTGAATAACGGTTCCTTGTCTTTGGTAGCGTTTGGTGGAGAGACAGAGATGGAAAGACTGAAACGGAGAGACAGAGACTAAGAGATAGAGATTGAAATAAATCTCAGTATTCTGTTTGGTACAAAGTGAGAGACAGAAATTGAAACAAGAATGAAATTTTAATTTAATTTGTACAAAGGGTAAAATTGGAATTAATTAATTAAAATAATGAAGGTATTTTAAGTATAAAATGTTATTAAAGTTTTAGTCTCCATCTCTAAAAATTTTAGTCCCCTGTGTTCCCACTTTTTTGAGGTATTGAAATATTAAAATTTTGAGAACAGAAACAGAAATTTTAGTACCAGTCTCTGAACTAACAAATATGATACCAAATCTCTGTCTCCCAATCTCTGTCTCAGTACCTCAAAAAAAATACTACCATATGAGTATTAACAATAGAGGAGAGTATATCAGATAACTGTTGACATGTTATCCTAATTACGCGATCCTTCGGTATATTCCTTTTTCATTCAGATTTTACGAAATCTTCCAATATCTTTTCAGATTACTATGACCTATTGCCAGTCAAGATCTCGATTTTTGGGCTTGAACCTAGTATAGAACAGTGCCTTAAACTCAGTTATCCATCTTTTCAAGGAGTGGGTAAGCGAGTTCTCTTCTGCCCAAGCCCTTTTGGTGCCCAAACCTTTTGGTTCTTTTGTTTTTCATTTAATTATGAACGGATACCAAGTAATTACTTTTTTTTCTTTCTTTGAACTTCATTCAAAACATCTGCACCTATCCCTTTCTTTTCCATCAATCATTTTCCTCTCTCCCATATCTCTTCTCAGAAATCTTCTGGTTCTTTGAGCCCTTGAACGAGCACTAAATTCCACTTTAAAAATTCACAAGTTTAAAAGCTCAATTTTATTGAAATATTAAATTGAAATTCAACGTTCTTCAAAATTTAGTAAAAAGTCATAAAATTTAAAATCAATACTGGGAATTTAATTCCGAGTCATTCTTTCTAAGAATCACAATTGAGTGCATATCCTTGGCTATGAGAAAAAATAGGGTTCGAATCACAATCACAGAAATTGCAAAAATTAAAGAAGCAAGTAAGATATTAAACTAGGAGCAATTAAGGGAATTAACTAGAAAATGCAAGTAAATTCAATTGCTAAATGATATTGACAAAGGTTGAGAGTCAAAGATCACTATTCTTGTCATTGACCACAAACATAATAATTATGAAGAGTTAATCCCACTTCGTCAACCTTTACACTTTGAGAAAAGTCAAGTAGGCGTAATTAATCATAATCCATACATCCTAACCAACTTACTAATTGAATTAGTAAAAGATTAGCATCAATGGAAACAACATTAATTAACAACCTTAAGACTGCGTTTGTTTCTGAGAATAGGATAAGACAAGACACTGAGAACAAGATACAAAAGACAAAGACACAAAATTTTATGTTCTTGTATTCGGTTTGATGATAAACTAGAACAAATTATAAAAATTCAATTTATTCTCATTTTTTCATTCAAAAAATTTAAAACAAAAAATATAATAATAAAAAATAACATTATGGAAATTAACAAGAATAATGAAAGAAAAAATGAAAAATAAGTTGTATCCCTTGTTAGTGTCTCTGTGTCCTTTCTGTCATGATGAATACAAAATACACTAATTCATTATCTCTGCACACAATGTCGCTGTCCATGTCTCATATGTCAAATACGATTTTGTGTTTCTATCCATGCCTAAGCGAGAATTGCTCGCCTACGGGAGATATGCTCGCCCATGCGAGGTGCTAGCAATCTCTACTCTGAATTGCTTCCCGAATTCGCTTCTTCACTCCATTCGTTTTGATTCTTTGAAGTCATTGAAGTATTTAACCCTGAAACACTTAAATGAAATTGATCACGGCATCGAATAACATAAAAAGGAATTAAGAAATTAATGATCAGGAACACAAAAAAGCATCCTTTTAACACACAAATTTGTTGGAAGCAAGATTCGAAAAACTCAATTAATTTAGTCAAAATTGTGCAAGTTTATTAATAAACCCCATTCTTTTTAATTCAATTTATAACGATAAAATAGAGTTTATCAGTTTTTATCCAAAAAATATTCCCTCTCATACTAGAAAACCTTCTAGGTACATATATCATTCTTTCTTATTTCACTTGCTTCTTTGCTTTCTCCTATTTTTTATTTACGAGTTTTCTTCTTCGATCATCTACATGTCCATAAAATGAGTTTGAATTCATCTTGCTATTTATTTGGGTGCGTGCATGTTTGAATTCCTTATGATGTTTATCCAGGTGTATTTTATTTGACAAGTATTTAACTTTATTCATTCTCCATCATCCTTTTACCATTCTGTTTTGTGTTTCGTATCTTGCTGCATTTGTTTTGTTTTTTGCATCTTACTACATTTTTTCCTTTACAAACTCAACAAAGTACCCACTTTAGGGATGTCAAACGAGCTAGCTCGGTCTATTTAGGCCCGACTCATTAAGCCCGCGGGTTAAATGAGTTGGCCCATTTAAACCCGTTTTATTCGCAGGCCATAATTTTTAGCCCGGACCGTTTTTGGTCGGTCCGATGGGTTAAACGGGCCAACCTGTTTATTCTTTTATTTTATTTTTTAAAAAATATTTAGACAAAAAATATCACTTTTTGGTCAAAAACCTTTAAAAAATAATATTTTTTTAGTTGATGGGTCAAATTTTCGGATCGGATCGGGAGAAATGTCGTCTAAAAGTGCTATTTTTTTGAAAAAAATGTAAAAAAAATAAACGGACCACTCGTTTAGCCCGCGGGCTAGTCCGTTTAACCCGCAATTTTTTTTCGGGTTAATCAGGCTCAACCCCTTTAGCCTGAAATTTAAACGGGCTTAATTTTAGAGACAAAGTCCGCCCATTTAAATGGATAAATGGGCTGGCCCGATGGGTTTAAACCATTTTGACGGCCCTACCCACTATTGAGTGCTTTAAATTTTATAAGCATTGTTTATTGTTTTTTTTTTTTACTAAAACAAAATATTTATAAATGGCATTTTGTTGACTTTGTTTTAGGAAAATAGTGCGAAGCAGAGCTAGGCCTTCATCTAGTAATCAATTTGAACCTAACCTTAGCCCAGTCCATATTTACCCCCCTTTGAATGTGATGAAACCTCATGGGATTCACCTATATACATGGGTATCTAAGGAAGCCCTTGGAACCCCCTCTAGAGTCACCCAAGAATATTTAGATACTTTAGTGGCTGCCAATATCATTTTTCCCTAACCATAACGTCGAGTATAGGTTCCTTCTCCATGAACCCAATGAGCGAATTTGCTTCGTAAACAACCGAGATGGTGTTCTTCCAAACTGATGTGGGTTTATGACATTTTGTTTACTATATTAAAAGTGAAAATCCCTTTTTCAAATTTTCAACAAGAGATTCTATCTCATAATGGTGTTGTTACCTCCTAACTTCATCCAAATAGTTGAGCTATTATTAGAGCCTTTGAGATAGTTTGTGAAGTTTTAGAGGTTTAGATCTCTAGTAATGTATTATTTTATTTCTTTAAATTTACGATTTAGAATGTAGCAACCAACCAAGATCGTGGTTTCCTTTCCTTCTCAACCGGGTAGAAAAAGTTTTGAGATCTATGAAGAATATTTTTTAAAATTTAAGGAAATGTACTTTAAGATCCAGGCTACTCCTACCATCATCCTTTCTTCTTAACTTTAGAGGGTGAAAAGAGTTTTGACCTTTTTTGGAGGCTCAATTCCGAATCTCCAAAGATTTTACTTGGCCAACTCTCTCCAAATAAGAAAGACATCATAAACATCATTCTAAAAACACGGGGGTGATAAAAATTTAGATTTAAACTTGCTTTGAGTGATATACGAGCTGGAAAAGAGTGCATTGGCAATGAAATATTTTATGAGCTTACGTTTTTCTACTTGTGAAATATTTAATGCCTTTATTTACATGTGTCATGCAGTTGAAATGGTTGGCATATTCACATCCTTAGTGTAGCTAAGATAGAAAATTTTATCTGACCCTGCCCCTCAAAGTGAATTGAAATCTCACGAAGTTGAATCCTTGGCTACTTCTATGGTATATCTTATGGCTCGGAATTTAGTGGTGAAAAGGAGAAATTTTCTTGAGCTAAAAGAGTTAAATTCTCCACCACCTCCTGAACTGAAAAAGAGAAAAAGACATAAGAAAGGTAAGGATGTTAGCACATCAGGAAGCACAAAGATTTCAATTCCATATTTTTTATTGACCAACATTTAATTAATACTGAAATAGAGAAGATGCTCAAAGCTATCCCTGATAATGAGAGTATTATTTGATTACAAAGAACGTTGCTCAGAGAGGCAGTATATTGTTACGATGTTAAAAAAAATTAGTAAGATTCCGATCTTGCAGCAGCTAATTGATCAGAAAAATCTTTCTTCCAAGGTTGAAAATCTAGAGAAAGGTAAAACAGACGCAGAAAATCAAGTAGCCAGGCTCACGACCTCCCTGAAATTGTAGAAGAGAAACTAATGTCTCTTAAATCTGAAAAGACCAGACTCGCATCGAGAAAGTAGCTTCGAATAGCTTGGCTATGATCAAGAAGAATATGATTGATCAATTTAAATTAATGGCCCCTGAAGCAGATGTTACCATGATAGGGACTTACTGCTATGTGAAGATGAAAAAATCGTAGATTACTCTTAAGTTATTTGTAACTTTTAATTATTTCTTTTTAATTTCCTTTTATGCAATCCTTTTGCTAGACAAATGTAATAATGATTTTATGATAATCCAAAGTTCTGTTATTATTATACAATGAATTTTAATAAGACTTATTTATTTCATAGCTAAGTAGTATAATTTGTCAAAGTATAATTATTTAATGAACAAAAACAATTGATCATTTTATTAATAAGAAAATGTAATTTGGGCCTCATTAAAAAATCTTCCAAAGGAAAAATAAGTGTCCTACATAATCACTAAGAGTAATACTTATGCAAATGGACAACAAGCCATTTTCTCGGCATTTCAACTCCTTGTGGTGTTTTCAACTTATACGCACCTTTTCTTAGAACCCCTTTAACACGATTGGTCCTTTCCAGTTAGAAGATAGCTTTCCTCTTGCAATTGATGCCGAAGTGCCAACATCAGCTTGCTGCAAAACTAATTCTCCTTCCTTAAAATCTCTTGGCTTTAGTTTAGTATTATACCTCTTGGCCGCTCTTTGCTTCAGTGTCTGTTCTATTAGGTTGGCCATAGAGCGTACTTTTCTAGAAAATCCTTTTCTTTACCTTCACTTACCAATTTCTCAAGAAGGATCTGAGGGCTAGGTTTTCCAATTTTCACCAGTATTACAGCTTCTTCTCCATAAGTCAATCGAAAAGGTGTCTCCAGTTGTGGATTGTGGAGTTGTTCTGTATGACCATATAACTGCTCCAAATCCTCTACCTACAATTCTTTAGCATAATCTAACATTTTATTTAAACCATTCAAAATTACTTTATTAGTAGCCTCTTTTTGTCCATTCGACTGGAGATATTACTAAACAAAATACTTGTTTGATACCAAAGAGTTTGAGATAGCTCTGGAACTTGGCATGTAAAAAATGTGTATCATTGTCAGTTATGATAGTCTCGGAAATCCTAAACGGCATTAGGACTTGATTCCACACAAATTTACCATAATAAACAACGGTAATTTTAGCTAAAGGGGAAGTTTCTATCCATTTAGTAAAATAATCCACAGCCATATGATAAAAAAATTTAACTTGCTCTGGTGCCAATGAAAAAGGTCCTAAAAAATTCATTCCCTATTTATCAAATCGCCTTGTCAGAATCACAAAGACAAGATCATGTGGTGGGGCTTGATGTAATTGGCGTGCATTTGACACTTTGAACACTTTTTTACATAATCAATTGCATATTTAATAAGGGTTGGCCAATAATAACCTTCCCTTAAGATATTTTGTGCTAACAATTTTTTCTCCATAGAATGCCTAAAACACCCTTGATGGACTTCATCTAAAACATGTTATTTAGTTCGGACCAAGGCATTTGAGTAAAGATTGGTATGTATCTCTTTTGTACAACTGATCATGTAGAACAGTGTAGGTGATGCTGCCATCCTGAGCTTGCTTGCTTCATTGGGGTCATTTGGCAAGACTCCTTTTCCAAATAATCCCAGATAGAAGTCATCCAAGATACTGCACCTTCTCTAATCACCATTACTCTCAGGTTCCAACAAACTTTAAAAGATTCTTGCAATACTTCTTGAATTAGTGTTTCATTACCACCTTATAAAATTATGCTAGCTAATTTAGACACCACATTGGCCCTTATATTCTATTCTCGTGGAACATGCTTTATCCCAAAATATTTGAAATTCTTTGCTTTTTCTTTGACTTTTTGCAAATATAATTAAATAAAGAGATCTCTAGTTTGGTACTACTCCCCATTAATCTGCGAGGTCACGACCTGAGAGTCGCTATGTAGAATAAAATTGGAAGCTCCTACATTCGTTGCAAGGTATACTCCTGTAAGAACAACCTCATATTCAGTCTGGTTATTAGAAATCATAAATTCGTACTTGATGGAACCTTCAATGAGGATATCATTTAATTTCCTTTAATTAGGATAAGTCTCGCACCCTCACCTTGACGATTTGAGGCACCATCAATATATAATTCCAATGCTAAGAAATTAAACCAATGCTCGTGCCTTAATGACATGCTGAGATTCCAATTGTATATCAAATTATGATAGTTCAATCAACCAAGTAACCATGCAACCAGCCAGGTCAGGTTTTTGTAAAATTTTTTCAATTGGCTGATCAATACAAATAATGATCGTATGACTTTGAAAATATTGCCTTAATTTCCTAGTTGAAGTGAGTAAAACAAACACCAAATTTTCAAGCTTTGTATATTTTACTTCTGTCCCTTGTAGGAATTTGCTAAGAAAATATACAGGCTTTTGTTATCGACTTTCATTTTCAATAATTAACACGAAAACTATCACATCATCTACTATTGACAAGTAGAGATATAACGGTTTGTCAAGAATGGGTTTTGTTAGAATTGGAGGAGAGGATTAAGTTTCTTTAAATTTTAAAAATGCTTTCTCACACTCTCATTCCAAACAAATTCCTTACCTTTCTTCATGAGATAAAAAAAGGGGCACGCCTTTTCTGCATATGACCCGAGAAACCAAGATACCACTACTAACCTTCCTGTTAATCGCTCCATATTTTGGCATTTTGGGGACTTGACATCTCCAAAATAGCTTTGCACTTTTTAGGATTTGCTTCTATACCCCTTTGAGTAATCATGAATCTAAGAAACTTCCCTCTTTGGAATTCAAAGGAACATTTGGCAGGATTCAGCCTCATTTAATGTTCATAAACACCCAAAAATTTTCTTCAAATCTTCTATTAGACCAGAATCAGAACTAGTCTTACAAGCATGTCATTAATATACACCTCCATGTTCCTTCGAATTTAATGCTTAAAAACTTTGGCCATAAGACTTTGATAAGTCTGTCTGCAATAAGTCCCCTCTGAAGTAATAAAATCAGTATTTTCTTCATTAGGTTTGTGCATCGGTATTTAGTTATAACCTGAATATGCATACAGGAAACCTAAATACCGATATCTTGATGATGAATCAATCAAGTTATCAATGTTTGGTAATAAAAAAGAGTTTTTGGGACAGACTTTGTTTAAGTCTATATAGTCTATGCACATACACCATTTTCCATTAGCCTTCTTAACCATTAGCACATTGGACAACCAAGTGGAATAAGTCAACTCTCTTATAAACCCTGTATTTAACAAACCTTGTACTTGATTTTTCACCTTAATAGCCCTATCAAGAGACATCTTATGGCGTCTCTGAGCTACCAGCTTTACTGAGGGATCAATTTCTGGCACGTCGAAGGAACCCAGACGAAGAAATTACTATTTGCGTTAAGGAACTCATGTAATTCCAACATTACTAGAAAAGGTAAGTCTCTGTTGATCATGGTGTATTTTTCAATACTTTGTCTAGTTTAGAATTGTTCCAATTCTCCACTCGACCTTGGCCTTGGTACCTTCTATGTAGGGATTCAAATCCACCAGAAACACTCCTGTAGCCTCTTTAGTCTTGCTCTTTATGCTAAGCTTTGTGTTATGACGAGTAATGGATACAACTTGGTCTCCCATTAAAGTTGCAACTTTATTATCATCAGTCAGGAAATTCATTATCAAAATTCTATTAGAAATGAAGGTCAAGATGTCATTTAAGGTTTTGTGATCCAAAATTACATTATAGACCATGAAATTCCTTAATACCACAAACTCAGCTTGTACTACCCTCATCATACTGCCTTCACAAAAAAGTTACTAGCAAATCTATTGCGCTATCAGGTTTGATGAATGGTCACCCAAGCCTACTACTCTAGGTAAATGAGATTTTAGATGGCTGCCCTTCAAATGCAATGCATAAAATGCATTCTGGAAAAGCAAATTCGAGTATGCTCTAGTATCCACAAGAATTCGTTTCAACACCCCATTTTTGAGTTTAGCAATGATCACTAAGGCTTCGTTGTCTCCCGACATACCTCCCTTAAAATCATTAGCCATAAATTTTATTTCAGGAATTGGTGAAACTTGTCTTTGAAATTTTGTTGTAAGTATTTTCAAATCTTTCCTTACTATATTTACGGATTTTGGGAACCTGTTCTTTCCAACTATCACATTAACTATCACTGGACCTGTGTCATTGTTTTGCAGAAGAGATTGATTTGCCATGTGGTTGTGGCCTTTCCACTCATCATCCTTTCTTGTGGCTTTCTTGACAGACGGAGGTGGTGCACAAACTCACTTAACTTTCTGTCTTTAATGTCCTACTCAAGGGCATTCTTCAAGTTGAAACAATCTTCTGTTTGATTCCCATGTGCTTTATGGTAGTCATAGAAGAAGTTGTGATTCAAAGTTGGCCGAGGATTAATTGCTCGAGCTTTAGGCAAAATACCTCTTTGAGAAATTTGTTGATACATCTCATATATAGAAGCATTCAATGACATGTAACTAGCAAACTTGCCAACCTTTGGGACTTGGGGTCGCAACACTGGATTAGACATCAACCCTTCTACCTTCAATGGAGGGACAACATTCTTCCTTTTGGATGCGACTACCCAACTCACATCTTTATACCTCATATACTTCAATGCTACCTGTTAAATTTCTTCCAGAGAGGTCAAATATCGTCTGAAATCTCCTTCTTGTAAACCGGCAAACAGGCACAAGATAATCACCTCAGGAACTCAGGTATTCACCTCTAGCAATGCTTTATTGAAGCAATCCATGTATTCTCAAATAGTTTCTCTTGGCTTTTATTCAATACTAAGGAGGAAAATCAGGTGTTTTGCTTGTGCCCATCTTATGGTAAAATACGCTAGAAATTTGATAGATATATCAGAGAAGCGGATTATGGAATCGAAAGGTAATTAGTTGAACCATTTGATTGCCGAGCCTAAAAGAGTGACAAGAAAAATGTTGCGACAGATAGCATCCTCAACACCCTCCAAGTTCATTTGAGCTTCGAAAGCTGGAAGTTGTTCTTGTGGATTCGTAGTGCCATCATACTTTATATCTGTTGGCTTATCAATATTCTTAAGCAAGCAAACACGCAACATCCTAGTTGCAAAAGGGGTGCTACTGATCACCGCAGGCTCTTGGTAATCATGACGCCTTTTATGGCTGCGACATCTAGAAGAGTTTGATTTCTCACGTCTTGGTGGAGAGTTTGAAATTGTTCTAGATCGTCTTGCAGCCTCTCGGGGTCATGCCTCCTCCTCCTCCTCCCTATAGGGTGTGCCTCCTGACTTCTGGCACGCTAGGACCGTAGTGCTCATGACCTCTGAGCATCTTGCACCTACCTTTCCAATTGTTGGATCTTCTACGCCATTTCCTGCATCATTCTTGCGTTGGCATAAGCTTGACCATCTTGTGGCCACACCCCAGCACTCACTCCATTCAGATTTACTGGTGGTTACTAACCATCATTCCCGAGGTTCCTAGCTTTTCCATGAGCTTGGCGAGCCCAGGCTCTGGGATCATAGTTCTGTCTTGAATTATTATATTCATGGTCTGAGTGACATTAGTGTGTTGGACACTTTGTTGTCATGCTGCACCATTATTTTGTTCATTTTCCAAAGTTTCGTGACCAATCCCATGCAAATGTGGTGTTTGCAGGGGAACTTGCAGGATTTCAGCATCCCCCACATTCCTTGTATTCTCCTTATTTGCATCAGCAGTAACTCATGACATGAAGACTTTGAGGTCCCCACAAATGATACGAAATGTTCAGATGTTTAAGAACTTATCAGTATGGAATGTTGGAATTTTAGTTTCTCTAGTACACAAGCGGGTGTTACTACCTATAAGAAAGACACTCTGATGTCTAAATGAGTAAAAATTGAATTGAATAGTGGATATTATGAAATAAGTGAATAATACCCCCACTAATCTCATCCTAAAATATTCTTATATTATCAACCTCTTCGACTAACAATTCCATGTCTTTATGAGTATTAACAACAGAGGAGGGTATATTGGGTAACCATTGACACGTTATCCTAATTACGTGGATATTTGGGTATATATTCCTTTTCCGTTCAGATTGTACAGAATTCTCTAACATTTTTTTGGATTATTTGGACTTATCACTAGTTAGGATCTCAGTTTGTGGGCTTGGGCCTTGTAAAAAACAAAGACCTAGCATAATTTGAATTTTAATATACATCATGTAAATATCAAAAGTTGTTACATTGTCTCTAAATGCAATATGTAAAGTTGTTCATTTGGATCCAATTCCTTTCGACATGGAAAGAGACTGGTAAACTGCATTTGAAGTCACTAATTTACTTATGTGTAATTTGATATCCTCAATAAAAATTCAAATTTTACATTTAATATAAATTTAAACTTTGGGGACATGAAAAAAAAAGTCATAAACAATGGTCGAGCTTTCTAATCTCTAGATATGAACTTCTTTAGATATCTATAATTTAAGTATATTAATTAAGTTTTTAATGATTTAATTACAACATCAAAAGTATATTAATTTAAAAATATTTTTTTATTTCTATATTTTGACAAGTTTTCATGATATGTTTATTATTAATACTGGCATCTTGTCAATCATCCTACACCTGTCAACTCACATTTTATTAGTTATTTTTTATATAATACAAAAAAAAAATATTTGCTAACTATAAAAACTATAACTTAAAAGAATCAACTTCGATTTTTTATTAAAACTACGAGAGAAACAAAAAAAAAGTGAGAAATGAAAAATTCAATTCAAATAACTACAATTCTCTTTATATATAGGTATAGATAATGTCTTTTTTTTTATTAAACAATTATTCAATTATTTTTTATCATTTAATTACAAAGTTGATACTCTATAATAGTCATAATAGAAAATTTTCGATGAAAACAATTATTATATGTAAGATCAAAACTAAATTTTATAAAATAATAAAAATAAACAAATGATATGTATATTATCTCAATCAAATATTATGAAATGTTACTAAACACTAATAATCTCATTTACATTTGAAAAATAGATTTGACTTTGGGTGATTGACTAATTGAATTATTTTTATTATTATTACTCTCATTATCATTATTATTATTACTAGTTGTTTATTTTTTGTTGAGTATATTTAATTTTTTTAAAATCTTAATCAATTAAATATATATAATACAATAATTTTTGTTGTTGTATTAATATTTAATAACAACTTTTTTGATACATAAATAAAACTTTTTTAAATATGAGCGCAAATCTATTATCAGAGAGAGAGAGATTAGAAAAAAAATGGTTAAAATAGAAATTTGTGGAAAGAAGCTCAACAATAACAAAGAATTGCATTAATAAGTAATAACGTCAATAGTTTTAATTATTACTTGGTTGACACAGTCAATCAATGCAAAGAAAGTTTAATCTTTATTATAAACACAACTTCGCTAAGTAACTAACTAAGACACCAGCAAATAGAAATCAACTAATATATGAATTACAATTCAACAAAGAGAAAAAAAATCTTTAAATCCACACACCGTGGTCCAAAATTGCATAGTTGCGCCACGCAACCCACCACTATTCGTCGCTCAGAATAATCCGCGTCGCCCACCACCTTCGCTCGCTCAGAAGTTCGCAGCTCCCACCATTGTTTGTCACTCAGAATCATTCGTACTGTCCATTATTATCTGTCGAGTCTTTTTTTTTTAATTCTCTCTTTGCAGGAACGTGAATTCAAATTATCATATGAAACATCCAAAATCCAATGAAAAGAAATATCCAAAATCTAAAAAAAGAAAAATCTAAAACTAAATGAAAACAAACCTCCAAAATTATTGTAAAAGGAATATCCAAAACTTAACAAAAGAAACATCCGAGACGTAACAAAAAAGAAATATTCAAAATCTAAGAAAAAAGAGATGTCCAAAATCCTTTAAAAAAAAAACTAAAACCTAACAAAACTAGACCTCCAATATTATTGGAAAAAGAATACATAAAACTAAGAAAAAAAAGTCTACAATTATTAAAAAATATCCAAAACCTAAAAAGAAGAAACATCCAAAACATAAGAAAAAAAAATATCTAAAACACATTAAAAAGACACATCTAAAACCTAGGAGAAAGAAACATCCAATACTAGAAAAAAAAATCATCCAACACCTATAACAACAACGATAACAACAACAAGAACGCCACATGTTGCATAACCATGATAGTCACTCTCTCGTGTGCCATCGACTATGGAGGACGTGCTACTTCTGCCGGTGGGTGATTGGTGTGTGACAAACAATGATGGACGGCGCGGCACTGTGGCGCAGATTTGGCGTGGCACAGCGGCTGCGCAGAGTGGAGGAGACTGTTGAATCCATATTTGATGATAAATTTTGGCATGAATTGAATGGATGTTATCACATAAACTCACATTTAGTCACTTAAATAGCATACCTTTGTGATTTCCTTCCAAATTGCACTTAATTGTAAAAACATGCTTTTTAGCCTCCAAAAATGCTAATTTTAATTTTCTTAAATTCCATTCGATGACTTGATATGTATGTTTAGTGATTTCAGGTCTTAAGAATCAAGGTTAGATTGGAAGAGGTGGAAAAAGGAGCAAGCAAGAATAGAAAATCATGAAGAAATGAAGACTTTGGATTTCTGCAGCCATTCGTACGCATCATTGATGCCGCGTACGCATCCTTCATTTTATCTTCATCCGCGTACGCGGACCACACTGCCACATACGCAGAATGCTGGCACGTGCCTCATTAGTGGAAACATGCTGGGGCGATTTTTGAGCTCCTTTTGGCCCACTTTTAAGCCCGATTCGAAGATTAGAGGCTGAGGGTGAAGCAAGCTTGGAGACAACAATTCCATTAGGTAGATTTTACATAGTTTTGACTTTTTGAGAGAAAAATGCCTCATTCTCTCTAGATTTTAGTGTTCTTTGTTTATTTTTACTTTACTCCATGGATTAGACCCTTGTTAATTTCAGTTTTATTACTATAATTGTAATTCCTCTTCTCTAATTTTACTTAGCACTCTTGCAATTTTAGTTATTGTGGGTTATGACTTTGGATCTTGTTGGATTTAATTTCTAGTAATACATTGAGGTTATCTTGTTTCAATTGTGTTAATTGCTTTGTTATTGTTGATCATTAATAGTGGGTAGCTTTAATTTGGATTGCTTTCTCAATTTCATGATGTCTTTTGTTATTGCTCACCAAGTGTTTGAGAAAATATCATTTATGATTATGGAGTAGATTTTCATTCTTGGCTTTGGGGTTAAGTAATTAGAGCCTTTTGAATTGTAAGAATCTAGTGTTGATTGGTAATTGAAGGTTGCTAGTTAGCTTGAACTCCACTACATCTAGTCTTTCACTAGGAATTGACTAGGACTTGTGGATTAGAGTTAATTGTACTCACTTGTCTTTCCTTTAATTGTTAGAGGATAACTAAGTGAGAGTAATAAACATTTACCATCACATTTGAGGAAGGCAATAAAAATAAAAATTCTAATTCTCATCCCTAACTAAGGTTTCTTATATTGATTAATTGTCATTTCTCTTGTTGACTTTGCTCCCTTGGTTCTCTTAGCTTGATTCCTTAAATTTAGTTATATGTCATTATTGTTGCTATTTTTATTGTTGCTATCTTTAAAGTGAAAAGTTTTTTTTTTTTTATAATAAAATCAACAACTAAATTGCCAATTTAGTTTTTAAAAATAGCGACAGCTTGGCTATCTTTTTATTTTTCTTTGTCATTCTTAATTATTAAAAAGTGATGATGACCTTGTCATCGATTTTAATCTCTAATTCCTATACACTCATTTTTCGATTAATGATCCCTACTTGGAAATAATTGATGGATTATAGATAATTTTTTTTAAAATATATAAATAAAATTTATATTAAATATGACAATACTGAGTTTGTAAATTAAACTTGTTAAAGTAGTAAACAATCCACTCATTTAAAAGATCTAAAACAAGATGAATAACTATAATCATATTAAACAATCTACTAAGAAATAACTCAAGTCCCATTTAAAAATCCACTAATAATATAAAATATCTAAATAAAAGTAAATAACCATACCCATATTTGACTAAATAGTCGTCATTAGAGTTATCAAGGTTGATGTGATCATCCTTCAACTGAGAGGAACCCCTTGACTACAAGTTTTTCCTTGATGGTGGCTTGGACTGTGCCTCTCCTGGAGCTTGGAAAGGTAAAAAGGGGAGGTGAGAGGACACACATGTGATCCAAAACTACTAACAATCATGCCTTTGATATACTTAGTCAATCTATTGATTTGGTTATTGAGTTGTTCCACCAGTGAACCCTTTGTATTGAGATCGTCATGCAAGGAGTTCATAGCTTGCTTCCAGTCTCTTTTACCCTTTTGGAAGTTATTTTTTAGCTTTCTATATTTAGATACATATTCTTCAACTTTTTAATTGAATATTGTGATTCAGTCTCTAAGATCCACAACATCAATAGTGTTGGAAGTTGTTGAGGTTGTCCACTAGTGCACGAAACTGACTCCGCACGTTTCGGACAGATAGACCGGTAAGTATACCAGGTCGTCCAAGTAATACCTCAGGTGAGTGAGGGTCGATCCCACGGAGATTGTTGGTTTGAGTAAGTAGTGGATACCTTGCAGATCTTAGTCAGGCGGATAGAAAAGATAGTTGTCACGAGAAAACACATAAAACAGATAAATAAATAAAACGTTACTAGATAGGTGTAAAATCTATGGTAGGAGAATGGTTGAGGCTTCGGAGATGCTTCTTCCTTCTGGATCAACTTTTCTCACCATCTACTCCAACTTCTGATTGATTCATTCCATGGCAGGTTGTATGTGATTAACGCCAGGTCAGCAGTCATTAATCTCCTCTGCTTCAGATCAAATGCCGGGTCAGCGATCATCCAATCTGAACGGGGGTGAAGCTCGAGCAGCCCATTCTCTTGGTGATCCAAATCAAAACGCTACAGACAAGGTCAGATCTTCCAGATCAGAGAACGCTGCTCCTTGGGATCTAGCCTATACCACAAAGGCCCTAATCGCCCCGCACCTCGGCTGAACTGATGTCTCGAGAAGTCCCCAACGAAGCCGTGGATTAGTAGTCTAAGAGATGTATAATCAAGCTGGTGGTTCAATACTATCCCGTCAAGGAATCGCAAGAACCCATATGGAATTGGGATGACGGTCAAGTTACATTCCCAATCCATTAGGATGAAGAACGAAGATACATCTTAGAATAGAATCAAGCATAGATTGAAGTGGATCGGAATAGTAATATTATTAATTCATAAGAATCAGTAGAGCTCCTAACATTAACCTAGGAGGTTAGTGACTCATACTGTACAAAGGAACAATGTAATTCGAAAATATGGCATAAAGTCCTGAACAAGGGTGATCCTTGTTCTATATATACTAATCTAATAACTAAGGATTACAGAAAATAAGATAAACTAGTCTTGTAGTGCGAAAATCCACTTCTGGGGTCCACTTGGTGAGTATTTGGGCTGAGCTTGAGTGAAATCCATGAGCTAGTACCCCTCTTGGGCGTTGAACACCAACCTTGGACTCCCTTTTGGGCATTTGGACGCCAGCCACTACCCCCCTTTGGGCGTTGAACGCCAGGATTGGGGTTGGTGGCTGGCGTTGAATACCAGTTTTGAGCCTTCATTTTCAAAGCAAAGTATAGACTATTATATATTTGTGAAAAGCCCTGAATATTAGCTTTCCATATCCATTGAGAGCGCGCCATTTGGACTTCGGTTGCTCCAGAAATACTCATTCGAGTGCATGGAGGTTAGATCCTAACAACATCTGTAGTCCTTTCTCTGTGTCTGAATCAGACTTTGCCAAAACTCCTCAATTTTAGCCAGAAAATATCTGAAATCATCATAAAACACAACAACTCAAAGTAGAATCCAAAAATATGAAATTTTCACTAAAACCTGTGAAAATATAATAAAACTTAAACAAAACATAACAAAAACTATATGAAAATGATGCCAAAAAGCGTATAAAATATTCGCTCATCACCCACTAGCTGGTAGTCATACTCTAGAAGAATTCTTTATCTCATTCATGCCATACATCCTATCTGTTCACTTTCCACCACGGTATCGAACCATATGCTTTCCTCAAACACGAGGGTGGATTAGCCAGCCAGCTTCTATAGCAGCATGGGTTTTTGTTAGCTTGGAATATATGCTCCTAATGTGTCTCTTATAAATAGTAGAAATAGTTGAAAATGGTTACAATAATCTTTAATAATTGATATAAAAGAAAAGGCTATGGATTCCTTACTCCCATTTTTATGTAGGAGTATGATTAACCATCATCAAAATAATTACAAAATATACCCCTTTTTTTATTTTTGAAAAAATAAATAATTAGATAATCCCTCTAATTTCTACTTTTTACACTTTTTTCTTTTTTCCTTTTAATTTCAGATTCAAAGAAGAGAAGCATTTGGTCTGCTAGGGTTGTTACCCCTCTTCCAATCACTGCCATTCTCTTATCCTCTCCCTCTCCTGTATCTCTCGTTTGCTTATCTTTGCCGCCGCAACACGCCTCAGACGACACCGTAACCTGCTTTCGCCGCCGCCGCCGCCTCAACACGCTTCCGAGTGAAATAGATACCTGATTGATTCTCTTGGTACGGGTGAGACCATTGATTTATGCCTCTCTCCCCACTTTTTAAGTCTTCCCTTCTCTTAATAGCTTCTTCATCTTAGTAGAATTTATAATCTTAATACTTAGGAAGCACTAAGAGTCACAATATTGAATCTATTAGCATAAAGTTGTGACGTATATAGTTTAAATTTCTGAATGTTAACTTTTGGTCTAATGCATTGATTTGATTTACTTGATTACACTATTACAATCTTGAATGTTGTTTTGATTTCAAAAGAAATTGCTGTAAGTCGTTGAAGTAATCTTAATTATGTGAGACATGAGTCTGAGAGATACATAATGCAAAATTAGTCTTTCTTTATCAATTGAAAGTTAAATCCTGTTGTCTATAGGATTGTTAGACTTAATAATTTATTTATTATTTTGTAATGTGTTTGCATAAAGAATTAATTGATCCAACATGTCCCATAAGAAATAAAAATCTTAATATCTTATAGCAAAAACCTATCTTAATTAATTTTGGATTCTTTTCGTAACATCTTCTTTTAGTTATACACAATAAATATACTTCCTGTCATCCTAATGTAGTAGATTTGTATTCATGATATATATAACAATTGTATTTTTAAGACATTTCTTATAGTTAATGCGTTAAACACTTGAACATGTATATATAGGAGTACAATAAGAAGTGGTTATGGATGTATGTTTCTCTATTTTGAGTGTTGATGTGAATAATAATGGAAACTGATGCATCTATTTATAGTGCTTTTGGATGGAACCATGTTGAATTATATTGGTCAATTTAGACTATAAGGATATTTTATTTTATTCGCATCATTGCATTGTTAGTATTAACACATTTTACAAATATATATTAGTTATATCAAATTTTTCAGTTTTGTTTTTGTTTTTGATAGTCAAATGAGAATTTATGACCTTGTGTAATCAGGTGACACACCTTAATAAACCCAGACTGGCTAATTGATTCATACGTCCGAGTGCAGGGGAAAAAAGTAGTTCACTGAACAAGCACTTGTTGAGGTAAATTTATTATCTTTAGATGTCTCATACTGTTATTTGTGTGAATGATTTTGTGGCCGCAGTCACTACCTGTTCACGATTATGGCAGTGTTTCTCTCAATCCTATGTTTATGTTATTTTTTCTTCATTTATTTTGAAATCTAATTTTTATTTTGTTTAAGCAACTCTTTCTTTTTATTTTATTTTATTTTCTTTTTCTTTCTTTTAATTGGCAGCTGAAATAGGAAATTTACCAAATTTACTATGTAATCGGCATTTGTATCCAAGTAAATTTGATCTCTGATTGTGTTGGGTGATTGTTTTCAGGAGGAGTGCACCATTAGTCTTATTTAATGTTCTGTAATCTTTCTCTGATTTTTATTTTTTTTTTAATTGAATCTGTACCTTGTTGCTTAAGTGATGATTTTTTTCCTTTATTCTTTTTAAGAAATTGCAAAAATCTGTTCCTTAAAACATTATGAACTCGTTGCTTGTGTATTTCAATGGCGGTGATGGTGAATGAACACAACTTTCCTTGTTTACCGTTATCACTTTATGAATTTCAGTTCCCTAACAACTAATTTTAGGAGTTCAGCATCTACGTAAATAGATTAAAGAAACCAGTTTTGGTATATATGAATTGGTGTGTTCTGCACCATAATTATCCCGTTGCTTCATAGAATAGATCATAAATAATTTATGTTATGTAGAAAGTTTACTTTTGCTTCTAAGGCTTCCTAAAAAATTAAAAGCTGCACAACATATAATCCCGCTGGTCATGATGTGCACAACATGGCTAACCTGCTTTTATCCAAGTTTGAAGAGCCGTATCATCCCATGCATGAGAAATTCAAGGATTCAATGAGGCAGCAAGATCATGATGTTGATGAGGAATTGTAGGCCAGTTCCTGGAATCATGTTTAGCCAGAAAGGGATGCAGAGTTTGCCTCTTGAGAAAATGGATCAGGTGGTACAGATCATAAGGAAGATGAATGGAAACGTAAAGCAAGGTGGGGATGAGATTGAGATTGTTATTGAGGCTGTTGACACTGAAACCCTTTGGGAACTTGATCGGTATGTGACCAATTGGAAGATGATGAGAAAAATTAAGCGGCAGGCACTACTTGGCACCTTGAACAACAATGCCGCACCCAACAAATCCAATGGGGAATGTTCTTTTCATTGTGTGCATCTTCCTTTGTTTTATTGAGTTTGACCTTATCTTCCATATACTATTTTGTGATTATGGTCAAATGTACAGGAATTAGCAACTAGTGATATTAACCCTATTTGTAGCCGTTATCTGTTATAACTATTGGCTGCGGAGTAAAAATGACAATATAATTTGATTACTATTTGTAGATTGATTCAGGGAGTTCCTTGGGGAGTGATTATGAAGCAGACAATCGGCACTTGCAGCAGCCCTACAGGGCTTTTGTTACATATGCTCCAACATGACCAATGTGGGTGAGTTGATGAAGGTGTTTGCTTGATTGAGCATGCCTTGAGCAAACGTTTTGATAAATTAGCAAGGTATGCTAAGTTTAATTTTATTGCTGTGTATATTCTTTCATTGCCAAGGCTTAAGCTTTTGTTGTCTAAATCGGTGGTTGCCTTTTCGGTTGCAGGTGCTGTGAACATTGCTTTGCTGGTGCAGTTTGGGAGTAGCTGTTTGATTGGGTGCTAAGTCCCTTTTCTCGATGTTTGGTAGCGTGCAATAGTTGTAAAATTGATCGTAGGAAATTTAGGCCAAAAAGAGTAGTGAAATGTGGTGAAAATCCTATCAATAATGCCTTAGAGATTAGGAATAGGATGTTGTTCTCTTTTTTAGCTTACCTTGTACACATTACACTAGTAAATAGAGTTATCCTCTTCTAAGGAGGTCTTTTCACGAATCTGTATTTAAACTGTTGAAAAGTATCACCAATCTTAACCAAGGAGTGTGTAGTAAAGGAAGCGAAAATAGAGGATTTTCTTTTATCTTGTTGCTATAAATTATATAGACTAGGCATTTATGGATGATATTTATGGCTGTAAAATTAATGTCATAAATAAAATTAAGAATATAGACTAGAGAGTATATAATTTGCATAGATATAATAATAATAATAATAATAATAATAATAATAATAATAATAATAATAATAATAATAATAATAATAATAATAATAATGATCCTTTAATTAGAATGATTAGTGAATGGATCATTATTATATAAATTTTAAGTAATTTTGTTTTTATAATTATGAAATATATATTATATAATTTATTTTTTAATTTTAATAAAGATGAGCTCATCATAAAAAAATTTAGGAAAAAATGAGGTAAATAACACTAATGATTTTGAGGTTTAATCAGAATTATAAGTAAGTTCATTCTAGGATAACGAAAAGAGCACCACTAGGGGACCAACAATTTTCTAATTTTTGGGCCAGCAAATAACCAGCATTAGTATTTTTATACCTCAAACAAAATAAAGCCTAAATTCATATAGAGAGCATGTACTCACGCTCCTTTACCACATGCTCTTCTTCTTCCCCAAAATTCCACACACTCTCTCCTCTACACTCTTGCACGCCATCTTTCTTACTCTCAATGCTGGAGCACGCTCAACACAAATCAGCATTCTTGAGCTCGCTGTCCATCCCCAGTAGCGTCTCCAATAGCAGCGGCGTTACTCTCTGCAACAGCATCTCTCAGCTCTCTATCCATTCTCATTCGTTTCTAGTGATGTGTTATGCTTCTGCAAGGTTAATGTGAAGGTTAATGAGTTTTGATTTTTGTTCATTTGTTACTTTCTGCAACTCTTACCTTCTTGCTGTCCATCATTCTGTATCCATTCAAAATATGCAAGGAAAAACTCATAATAGAGTTTAAATTGAATGTACAGAATCCAAATTATACCTTATTTGATTTTGATTTTCATAATGTAACAATGCACAATTATCGCAAACCAACTGTTTGATGAAATGACTAAGACAGAAAATATAAAAAATGTTAGTGTTTCTTGTTTGTTGTTTTGATTTTTCAGTGTAATTTAAGTTATGTAATGTTGTTGTCTTTTTATATTTTACCTAGTTTGGCCTCCTAACAAAATAATAATTTATTAATTTATATGAAATAAGTATAGAAATAAATAAGAAAGGAAAATAGATAATAAGACAAGATGCATCAAGCTTTGTCAACGAAACTGCGATCGTCGAAGAGCGTATCCGGCTAGTTCCTTGGAGAGGAGTGTGAGAGAAAGCCGTTTGTGATAGTGTGTGAGACAGTCCTGGTATAAAAACACATGCTAGATGAATGATGGTTAGATCTTGTTATATTTGCTGGTCCCTGAGAGTTTTCGTAACGAAAAAGTGATACACAATGAGAGAAATAAAAAATACATAATTAAAAAATTTATTTATCTTATTAAATCTAAAAAGAAGACATGAATAATTGTTCTCAATTTCGGTAAAGATGCTATTGGTGTATCATAAGCCACCATAATTGAAATCTCTCATTAACATCTGCTCATATCTTATTAAAATCTCCGGTGACGAAATCCAATGCTAAATACATCCCACTCCTTTCCTCATGCAGTTGTAATTTATTTTACTAAGCGTTAACACATGTATTAGTGTAATTAAAGAAAAAAAATTGTCTATGTTAAAAGTTACCTTTGGGAGGACCACATGAGTGAATTTCTGTTGCACGTCCATCCATTGCATAATCCATACAGCTGAATCATTGCTATGTGAAAACGTATCATGTAATACAGCATAAGGCCGTCAAAAGCAAAATATATATATTAAATTAAGTAACCAACAATTTTAATAATTACCTATTTGTGCACTTAAGAATACCTATTGCCCTATGAACTTCCCAACCCTCGAAACTCACTATTTCTTGTATACCACATTCTGCATACTTCTCTGAAAATATTATTTCAGAAAGAGCCACTCCCTGTAATAAAAATATTGTGCTTTATTATTCAAAGTAATGTTATTATTTTCTTTGTTTCTATAGTAGGTGAACTTACTATAATATAATGCTTGCGTGGTTCATCGTCTTCAACCTTACAGTGAGAGTCTAAATGATAAAATATTTTGTCAAGAATGCTCATTACCATTAGATACCAGTGATTATTCTCTTTAATTGGAACATATATCTGTATAACAAATAGGATGTAATATGTTTAAGTACAAGTTTGAGTACTTTTTATTATAATGAAAATATGCAAATAATTAACGAGAACTTACAAATTGAAGGTCATGGGTTGGTGGCATATAATGTGCATATTTTTTCAGTAGGTCATGATCCTCCATATATAACGACACATCATCCTAAGTATGTTTGAGTACAATGGTTATTTATTTTACTTAGTTAAAATGAGCCATGTATATTGTTCGTTACCTAGGAGACCTTGGTGCTCGACGGGTTGGGTGGTGCGGAGAGAACGAGCGGGTGAGGCCTTGAACGGACTTAGAGCGGGAGTATCGGTGTCTGCTGGAAGATGGTGACGTCAGAAATGGTATTGACAGGGGGGTGGCCACCTGCAAGGACACTCCGACGATCAAGTCAGCATCTGTACGAGGTGATAGCCAAATTAGGTAAGATGTCACATACCTTAGGGGGAAAGCTGACCTCTCCCCTTATATACTGTGCTGGGTGGGCCCATAGGTGTCCTAGCCCACTGGCCAGGAAGCTTCTATGAGCTGTCCTAGTCCACGTGGAGATCGGTTTATTCTAGCTTCCGGGTCGGGGATCTCGGGTGCCGTCTCGGGGGTACCGACCCGACTGGTTGCTAGGCGCGGTGACTTGAGCCACTTGCGGTAAGTCGCGCGTGTTTCGGGTCAGGTGTGGTGGACCGACCCGCTATGTCACCTCTTGAGGCAAGTCCGGAGCTTGGGTCGGAGGTGGTGGTCCGACCCGTCGGGTAAGCGGGCTGGACCGTGGCAGTCCGTAACAGTTCCCCCCAACGCGCCAGCCTTGAGGTTTGGAGCTCGGGGCTGGGCACGTTTGATTTACTCGCCGTATCGGGGCGTGTCTTCTTTCTCGGGAGTTCGTTGATAACGTTCGTATCCTTCACGCATGGCTAGCTCATTTCTCCCATGGGGTTGTCTCCTTAGTTTTGTTAAACCACTATTTTATGGTTTATCTTATGCTCAATTGAATGGTTTATATCAATTCTTTACTCACTTATTCATGTAATTGCATGAGTTTACATTTTTCCTTCCTAATTTTGTGCTATGATTGAAAACATGCTTCTTTGGCCTTAAATTTCCTATGTTTAATCCTCTCTTATTACCATTCGATGCCATGATATGTGTGTTAAGTGATTTCAGAGATTACAGGGCAGGAATGGCTTAGAGGATGGAAAGGAAGCATGCAAAAGTGGAAGGAATACAAGAAGTTGAAGAAATTGCTAAGCTGTCCAGCCTGACCTCTTCGCACTCAAACGGTCATAACTTGAGCTACAGATATCCAAATGAGGCGCTTCTAGTTGCGTTGGAAAGCTAACGTTCGGGGCTTCGCAACAATATATAATTTGCCATAGCTGCCTTGAAGCCAGGCGATGCGAACGCGTGGATCATGCGGACGCGTGACCTGGCAAAAACCCAATCCGCGCGAACGCGTAGACGACGCTTCCGCGTGACATTGCAGCGACCTGTACGTACCAGAAATTGCTGGGGGCAATTTTTGGGCTGTTTTTGACCTAGTTTTTGACCTAGAAAACACAGATTAGAGGCTATAAAGTGGGAGAATCAATCCATTCATTCAGACAACAATAATTCATACAACTCCATAATACACAATTTTAGGTTTTTAGATGTAGCTTTTAGAGAGAGAGGTTCTCTCCTCTCTCTTAGGATTTAGGATTAGGATTAGGATTTAGGATTTCTATTATGATTAGGCTACTTCTCTTTATTCTAGGTTCAATGTTCCTTTAATTTATTTTCTACTTTTATTTATTCTATTACTTTAATTGTTATTTATCTTTTCAATTTGGCTTATGAACTTCATGTTAGAGTTGATTTCTTTATTTAATATAATTTGAGGTATTTCAGATTTAAGATTTCTTTCTTTTATTTATGTTACTGCTGCTTCCAATCTGAAGGCATTTTTATTCGAGTAGATTTTCTCCCTTTTTGCTTTGGTTAAGTAATTGGTAACACTTGAGTTATCAGACTGAGCAGTAGATTGAGATTTGGGAATTGCTGATTGGTTTGGATCGCTCTAAAGCTAGTCTTTCCACAGGAGTTGATTAGGACTTGAGGATCAAATTAATTAGTCCACTTGACTTTCCTTTATTTAGTAAGGGTTAACTAAGTGGGAGCAATAACAATTCTCATCACACCTGATAAGGATAACTAGGATATGATTTTCAGTTCTTATACCTTGCAAGAGATTTTTATAATTGTTAATTTATTTTTCTTGCCATTTAAATTACTTGTTCCTTATTTCAAAAATAAAAAAATATACAATTTTCATAACCAATAATAAATCATACTTCCCTGCAATTCCTTGAAAAGATGACCCGAGGTTTAAATACTTCGGTTATAAATTTTATTGGATTTTGTTACTTGTGACAACCAAATTTTTGTACGAAAAGATTCTTTGTTGGTTTAGAAACTATACTTACAATGCGATTATTTCTTATAAAATTCTTTACTGACAGAAATCCGATTGTTCAAAATGGCGCCGTTGCCGGGGAATTGCAAACGTGTGCCTTATTATTGGTTATTGTAAATATTTGCTTTTTACTTTTTTATTTATTTTTATTTTTGCTTTTTCGTAAATTAAGAGGTTATTGGTTTTTATTTAGTTATTAAAATTATATATATATATTAATTTTGAGAATCTGAAATTCTAGTCATTTTTTTCTGTTCTGTCGTGGTACGGTTAGAATTTTAAAGTTTTCAAAATTAATATATATATAGGAATATTTTAGTTATTTTTTATAATAGGGATATTATAGTAATTTTTTATAAAAAATTATTAATTTAGACCGATTCAATATTTAATTTATTAGTTTTTCAACTAAATTGATATGTTTGGTCTGAGTTTGATAAAAATAACACAGTTTAATCGATTATATGTATTAAATTTTAATTATTAAAAATATATTTTAAAAAAATATTTTTAACATCTTTATTTAAGTGACTCCCTAATTTAAATACTTTAAAAAAAAGTATTTAAAGTATCAACTTTAGTCCGTTATATATTACATTTTAAACCTGTTGAATTTATTCTAAACTCAACTTAAAATATAGATGACGGCTGAAAATGTTAAAAGTACAATAACCAAAGTTATTTTATTTAATTTAATATTTTTAATGATATATTTATTATATTTAAAATTATATTATTTTAATAATAATTAATAAATATAATAATTTATAAATACTAATAATAAAATATTATTAGACAACAACAATGTTACATGTAAATATTATTATTATTATTATTATTATTATTATTATTATTATTATTATTATTATTATTATTATTATTATTTTCGAAAATAATGTTCCTTGTTCTTTGTGTTCATCTTGACCTTCAAGTTGTTCTTTGTTGTTTTCTTCGTTTTGATCTAAAAATTTTAAGTTTGGTGTCATTTTATTATTTTTCTCTTTCCTCATTCAGATTTTTATTTTAAAATTTTTATCTTATCTTATCTTAGTTTTAAATTTCAAAATTCAAATCTTTTTCAAAAATCATATCTTTTTCAAAATCTTATCTTATCTTATTTCAAAATCAAATTTCAAATTTCAATATTTAAATTACAAAATTCAAAATTCAAATTTCAAAATTTAAATTTAAAAATTTTAAAAATAAAACCTTTTCAAAATTTAAACCTTTTTCAAATCTTTATCTTATATTGTTGTCAGTGTTTCTAGTTTTAGGTGTTTATTTTCATTAATTTTTTATTATTTTTTGTTTTTATTTTCTTTTGCTATTATGAATTCTCACACCTCTGGTTTCAAGTTTGGTTCTAATGTTGTTGGAAGGAATGGAAGCTATAACAGGAACATGCATCAAGGTCGGAACAATCAAAATTGGAAGGAACCACGAGGATCTGATCAACCCTTTCGGCAACAACACCTTCCAAGATACCATGGACAACGACCATCCTACAATACATGCCCAGACATTAGATATGGTGGACCCCTTCGTGACAACCAACATCCACCAAATTACTATGGTCAGGAGCCATTTCGAGGTGCATACCAAGATGATAGATATGGTGGACCCCCTTGTAGTTACAAACAAGCCCCATCATATGCTTATGAACTACCTCCCCAACACACCTTTGAACCACCATACTCACAAGCCCCTTTACACCATTCACCTCCATATGACCCTAACCCATATGCACCCCAACCTCCACTGGATGACAACACCATTGGTGTTATTCACCAAGGGCAAACAGAGCTTCATACCACACTTGCCTCTATCACTAGTCTCACCTCTACATTCCAAAATCTTATATCCCGCATGGACTAACCCTCTACCTCCAATATTCAACCCTCAAGCTTCAGTGCGCTTCCTTTTTAACCACATAATAATCTTCCCATCCCATCACCACCCTCCATGGAAGCACACCCACATCCATCGATCCAAGAGCAAGATGATCCCAGTTATGCTATTGATATGGAACAAGAAAGAAGGAATCATCTTCGTGAATCCATACTTCATAAGAAGCTAGAGGAGGCCCTACAGATGAAGGTAGTGGAGACCCTTGAAGTTGAAGGAGTGGTTGAAGAATTAGTGAAGGAAGACATCAAGGAGGAGTCTGATTTTGTCTTAGAACAAGAGGAGGCCCAAAATGTGGAGATAGGAGAGACCCTTGAAGATGAAGGAATAGTTGAAAGGAGTTATCATGGAAAAAAATCATCAAGGATGATTACGATTTTATACTAAAACAATTGGACAAAGCAGTAATTATTGAAGAGGAAGAAGTGGTTGAAGACTTAGGAGATGCTGAACCTCCATGAGAAAGTCCAGTCATAGAACCTCCTTCCAAGATGTTTGATGTTGATGTTGAGGAAGGTGTACAACCTCCAAGGCATATCATGGTTGAAGACTTTGCAGAGGTTGATCAAGAGATGGAGATTAAAGAAGAGGAAGCACAACCTCCCATGCCCTTGGTAAGCCATAAAGAAGAGTTTGATTTGGAAGAAAGCTACCAAGAGGAAGAGGTTGGAATTGAAGAAGCTTGCAAAGAGGTGGAAGTTGTCAAAGAAGAGCACAAGGGAGTGGAGCTTGAAATCACCTTGCCAAAGTTGTTGGAAACCTCTCTGCCTAAGTCACCATCATCCTTCACGACATTCAAGTGGGTAAAATTCATATCCCTTAGCTTTCTCATCCCACTTGAATATGGTTTACTTGAGACAGATGGTCAACTTAGAGCTCTTTGTGGTATTAAGAGTAAGAGGAAAATGGTTAGTGGTAGGAGTTGCCCTGCAAGGTTCAATACGGTTGCACACTCCAAGTTGAAGTGCAAGTATTGGTGTAAAGCTCAATTGAATGGGTCTAGGAAGCTGTTTGGATGCCTTAGTGAGAATTCAGATTGCTCACCACCCGGATGGAATCATGATGATCAACTTGAAGACAGGTGCAGAAACAAGATTTGGGATCCAGGAATATATGAGGATCAAATTTGGGAGCTCAAAGCTTGTGAAGAACTCCATCAAAGCTTGAGAAATTTACTTAGTATTAATAGAGCTTATTGGAAGTCCAAGCATTGGTGGCAGTTTCAAGATAAGTTCAAGCACAAGCCGCCATGACAAGGAGCTCACCAAATGTCCAACTTAAGGACTTTAACTAAAAGTGCTAGGTGGGAGACAACCCACCATGGTATGATCGTTCAGTTTCAGTCGTAGTTTTATTTCACTTTATTCTATTTTTATTTTTGTTAATGACTCTTCTCATAATCTCTGCATATAGCTGCATATAGCCTGCATTTGCATTTGCATACTGCGTATAAAAAAAAAAGCACACGCGACGCGTAAGCGTCGCTGATGCGTCCGCATCATAGTTGCGTTAGGAAGAAAAGTGAATTGAATAGAAAGTCACGTGAAAGCGTGGTTGGAGGCGTGCCTTAGGCACAAACATGCCCATGCGACCGCGTCAATGACGCGTCCGCGTCATTCTGAAAAAGAGCCTCCCACGCGACCGCGTCACCCACGCGACCGCGTGACCCTGCAAATTCGACGTAAAATGGTGTATGGCAGAAAGTTATGATGGAGTGGGGCTGGAATGATGCTAGAAGCACAATCCCTATCACGCGACCGCGTACCCCATGCGGCCGCATCGTTTTTCAAAATATGCCATTCACGCAATTGCGTCACCCACGCGCACGCGTCACCCAAAAATTTTGGCAAAATACAACAAAACAGAAAGTCGTGCGAACGCGAGGCTGCTCTCGCGCCACTATCACAAATCAAGTCACGTGAACGCGTGCCCCACGCGTCCGCATCACTTGCAAATATCGCCAATCACGCGAACGCATGCCCCATGCGTTCGCGTCGCATGCGACGCACAGTTTATCCAGATTAGCGCCAGAATTCCTATCTTTTCTTCTCCAATCCTACTTATCTTTCTATTATCATTCTTTCTTCTTTCTTCTATCTTTTCTTATTTTTTCTTCTTCCTTTCTTACTTTCTTCTTCTTCATCCCTTTAGCCTCTCATCCCTCTTCACTTTCATTCTATTTTTCCTATTGTATTTGCATACTTTTATTCACTGCATTTTAATTTTGTGCATATTTTTATTTTCTTTTCTAAATTTATTATTTTTCCAATGGTGTTAAATTTTCTTATTCAACTGTTACATCTTTTCTTGCATTATCCTGGTGCTTCATGACTTATTTTATTCTGATTGGATAATATTATTTAAATCAATGCTAATATTTTATGATACTTGTACTCCTCTTGCATTGATATGAACTTACACTGTCTTTCATTACCCACACTCCTCCCCTTTGTTGCAAAATTTTCACCACTAGTATGCCATGTACTTCTATTATTTTCTCACTTGCATGTTGTAGCTACCATGTAATTGAGACCCTTATTATTTGGCATTAACACCCATATTTTATTTGTTTTATATCTTTGTTTCTGGGTTACTTTTCTTCTTTTCCTCTTCTTTCAGGATGGCCACCGAGGAAGGGAAACAGAAAACCTTTACATAGGCTATAAATAAGTCCATCTGCACAATCCTTGGAGAAAAGCACCAGTTTGAGTAATCCGTCCACTTGCACTTCTCAGCATGTACCGAGGACGGTGCAATCTTTAAGTGTGGGGAGGTCGATACCGATCTCCATAGGTTAGTTATTTTCTTCTCAACACCAATATTTTACTTTATTTGTTAGTTCATTGTTGCATTTACATGTTTGATTGCATGTTTGTTTAATTTTGTGCATATTTTACCACTGCCTGGTTAAAGTAATAAATTTCTTTCAAGACTCTACTTTATAGCATTTCATTAATTTAAATTAAAATTTTTGTGTTAAACTTGTTTGAAGGCTATAAATTGGAACATGGTTTTTGAGTTAAGAACACACAACCTGTGAGATTTGAGCTTAATTACATGGTTACACTATTTAACCATAATATTTTTCCTTGTGTGTTTTCTTCTCTATGATTGCAATCTTTGCTTTGTTCCACTCTATATGTCCATTGCTTAGTGTATTTACATGCTTGCATATGATTGAGGCCATTACTTATTTTTGCTCACTTATCCCAAACATCCTACCCTTTTATGTCACCCTTGTTATCCACATTGAGCCTTTTTATCCCCCTTGTTCTATATTTTACCACATCACTAGCCTTAAGCAAAAAAACAAATTAAAAACCCCAATTGAATCTTTGGTTAGCTTAAGATAGTGTGTTAACTAAGTGTGGGAAAACTGTGGGTACTTGGGTTAATGAAAGTGTACAGTGTTTAAATGATAAAATATTGGGAATTAAGGTACCTACTCATGTGAAACCAGAAAAATCAAATATCCATGTGCATTGATATGTTATGGTTTACTTTTTCAGAAAAAAAAAATCCAAAAAAAATCAATAAATAAGTAATTAAATAAGGGGACAAAATTACCCCAATGCTAAGTTAAGTTAAGGAAAAGATCAATGCATATGTGATAAAATTAAAGAAAAGTTTATACATGAGTATGATATACAAAAATGGGAATTTTGGGTAGCTAGGCATGATTTTAGAAGTACATAGAGTGTGTGTATAGGTGAAGAGCTTGGGTTAATTAAAGATTCATATTATAGCTCACTTGGCCATACATATATCCTCACCCTTACCTTAGCCCCATTACAACCCTAAAAAGACCTCATGATGTTTGCATTGGTACATTAAATTTTTTGTTGATTGGTTAGATGAAGAACATAGTTTAGAAAGCATGATTAGAGAAGAGTAGAGTGAATTAACCCTAGACACTTGAGAGATTATAGTGCACATACACTACCAGTGAGGGTTCAATACTTGATTCTATGTTCCCTGCTTTCATGAGCTGTCTTCTTACAAGTTTACTTGTCTTTATTGTGTGATTTAAATTAGTGGAGTCTGATTTATTTTTGTCTTAAAGAACTTATTTACTTTTAACCAAGTAGGTAAAAACATCTTATCATGTAGTTGCATTTATATAGATAGGTTGCATTTCATACATTCTACCATTCCTCTTCACTTTTATAGCTTCTCTTGAGCTTAGCATGAGGACATGCTAATGTTTAAGTGTGGGGAGGTTGATAAACCACTATTTTATGGTTTATCTTATGCTCAATTGAGTGGTTTATATCAATTCTTTACTCACTTATTCATGTAATTGCATGAGTTTACATTTTTCCTTCCTGATTTTGTGCTATGATTGAAACATGCTTCTTTGACCTTAAATTTCCTATGTTTAATCCTCTCTTATTACCATTCGATGCCGTGATATGTGTGTTAAGTGATTTCAGAGATTACAGGGCAGGAATGGTTTAGAGGATGGAAAGAAAGCATGCAAAAGTGGAAGGAATACAAGAAGTTGAAGAAATTGCTAAGCTGTCCAGCCTGACCTCTTCGCACTCAAACGGTCATAACTTGAGCTACAGAGGTCCAAATGAGGCGGTTCTAGTTGCGTTGGAAACTAACGTTCGGGGCTTCGCAACGATATATAATTTTCCATCGCTGCCTTGAAGCCAGGCGATGCGAACGCGTGGATCATGCGGACGTGTGACCTGGCAAAAATCCAATCCGCGCGAACGCGTAGACGACGCTTCCGCATGACTTTGCAGCGACCTATATGTACCAGAAATTGCTGGGGGCAATTTTTGGGCTGTTTTTGACCTAGAAAACACAAATTAGAGGCTATAAAGTGGGAGAATCAATCCATTCATTCAGACAACAACAATTCATACAATCCATAATACACAATTTTAGGTTTTTAGATGTAGCTTTTAGAGAGAGAGGTTCTCTCCTCTCTCTTAGGATTTAGGATTAGGATTAGGATTTAGGATTTCTATTATGATTAGGCTACTTCTCTTTATTCTAGGTTCAATGTTCCTTTAATTTATTTTCTACTTTTATTTATTCTATTACTTTAATTGTTATTTATCTTTTCAATTTGGCTTATGAACTTCATGTTAGAGTTGATTTCTTTATTTAATATAATTTGAGGTATTTCAGATTTAAGATTTCTTTCTTTTATTTATGTTACTGCTGCTTCCAATCTGAAGGCATTTTTATTCGAGTAGATTTTCTCCCTTTTTGCTTTGGTTAAGTAATTGGTAACACTTGAGTTATCAGACTGAGCAGTAGATTGAGATTTGGGAATTGCTGATTGGTTTGGATCGCTCTAAAGCTAGTCTTTCCACAGGAGTTGATTAGGACTTGAGGATCAAATTAATTAGTCCACTTGACTTTCCTTTATTTAGTAAGGGTTAACTAAGTGGGAGCAATAACAATTTCCATCACACCTGATAAGGATAACTAGGATAGGATTTCCAGTTCTTATACCTTGCAAGAGATTTTTATAATTATTAATTTATTTTTCTTGCCATTTAAATTACTTGTTCCTTATTTCAAAAACCCAAAAATATACAATTTCCATAACCAATAATAAATCATACTTCCCTGCAATTCCTTGAGAAGACGACCCGAGGTTTAAATACTTCGGTTATAAATTTTATTGGGTTTTGTTACTTGTGACAACCAAATTTTTGTACGAAAGGATTCTCTGTTGGTTTAGAAACTATACTTACAACGCGATTATTTCTTATAAAATTCTTTACTGATAGAAATCCGTTCGTCAGGCTTCCGCGCTGGGCATTAAATGCCCATTATTTCATGATTTGAAAGTTACGTGAAATGATGATTGTGCCCCTGCCTTTTGGCGCTCCTTTTGACGATTTATGTCTTTGGGCCTGCCCCTTATATTTTGTAACTTCTCCTTCACTCTTCTTTTTTCTTCTCCTTCTGTTTTCTTTTATCACTGTTGCTTCCATTCTTCTCCCTGTTTTTGCTCCTACTTCAATCTTCTTGCCGCTGTTTTAATCTCCGGATTCTTTTTGCATTTTTTCGGTATGTTGTTTTTACAGCTTTTCCTGCTTTCTGTTTTTCCCCTAGTATTCCCTTGTGCATTTTTCTTTGTGCATGCCTGGGTTTTGTTTGTTTTGGCTGCGTCTTCTTTTAGAGGGGGTGCCACTGGGTGTTTTTATTTTAGCTTTTGATTGAGTTCTAGGTTAGTATATGGGTGCATGGGGGTGGTTCAGGGAATTTTAGCTTGCTTTTACTGTTTTTAGGGTTCCCAACCTCCCGTGCTGACTGAGTGGTGCCCCCATTATAGGTATGGCCGAGCGTCTTGTGGTTCCGAACATGGCTCAACAGCCGTTAGCTGATCTGGTCGACCACTACACCTGGGGTACTTCCGATGTGAAGGATACCCAGTCCAGGGTTACCCGTGAGAGCCTCCAAGAGCTTCGTCAAGCTGGGCTCTTGTGCAGAGGGGGTCCCAAGGAGGCGCTTTATCAGGTTTATGTTCCCGCTGATCAGGAACGTGTTTGCCAAAAGAACTTAGTATCTTCGCGCGTGGTTGATTAGCTGTGGGTTTATAGCCCCATGTTTACTTCCCTGGGAGTCCGTCTCCCTTTCTCTCTCTTTGTAATGAGCTTGTTGAATTGGTGCGATGTTGCTCCGTCGCAGCTGCACCCGAATAGCTGGGCCGCTATTCGTTGTTTTGAGGCGATTTGTGAATACTTGGAGATTCCGGTCTCTATGAATATTTTCCTTTACTTCTTCCTCCTCACCAACCCTTCTCGGGAGGGGAAAACGAAGAAAGGGTATATGTCTTTTAGGGCTCAACAAGGTTGTAGGATCTTCGGCCTCTTTGAGGATTATTTTCATGGCTACAAATCAACCTTCTTTAAAGTCAGACCGGTTGAGGGCCATCAACCTTTCTGGCTTACTGCGGAAGGAGAAAGGCGGATCCCGACCTATTGGAGTTTTGGGGCGGGATCCGATTACTTGATCAAAATTTCTTATGACTGGCTGAGCTCGGAAGAGCGTAACATCGCCGATGTTCTGTTGGCTATTTTTGGCGAAAGAAATCTTAACCCTCATATAGTTATGGGGGATCGGAAGACCGGTCGGTCTTATGTTGGTGAGTTATTTGTTTGTTTGTATTTTTGCTTAGTGTTTTGCTTTCCCTTGCTCATGTCTTGTTTTGCTTGTAGTTTTCATGGCTGGTGGGAAAACTACTATGGCTGAGCTGATGAACTTTCTCCAGGGGAATGACGAGGAGAAGGACTCCTCGGCGACTCCTTCAGTGGAGCATGGTCAGGAGGACGCTGGTGAGGGTAGTGGCTAGGTTGCCAGAGCTGACCAGGGGCAGGTGGAGTCAGCTGAGGTTCCCCCTGAAACTATTTTGGGAAATACAAAGGAGGAGATCCCTATTGAGGAGGAAGGTCCAGATTTTGGAGATGACGACTTGAAGATTGTTGGCAACCCGAAGAAGAGAAAACTGGACTCGGGGAAGGCTCTTTCTGTTATGGAGAAGAGTTTCGATGCTGGGAGTTTTATTGAGTCCCAACTGCTTCCTGGTACCGAGAAGTTTTTTCGGGATGCCGACCTTGCGGGTCAGGCAAGATGGATTTACCGTAGCCTTCTCTGAGCTGCTGCGATTTCCAAGAACGTGGAAACTGTTTTGGGAAATGTTCATGTTTTGGAGGAAAAACTTCGGAGCTCTCAGAGGGATCTGACGGATTCAAGATCTCGGGAGGAGTCTTTGAAGTTGAAGCTGGCAAAGAGGGAGGAGAAGGCGGAGGAGGATGCTAAGGAGATAATAAGTTGTTGGAGCGAGACCTTTCTTTAATGAATTCTTTGAATTCCTCTCGCACTGAAATTGCCGCTGCTGAGAAGAAAGTCAAGGACTTGGAGGAAAAGCTTGCTTCGGCGAAGAGATTAACTCTCTCCTTGAAGAAAAAAAAATAAAGAGCTTACGAGGGGGGCTCAGGAGGCCGTGAAGCTCACTGAGGAGGGCAATAAGGCTTAGGTGGCTGTGTTGGCTCCCGACCTCGATCTTTCTCAAATTAGGGCCTTCAAGATAGTTAAGGATGGGAAGATTGTGGATATCCTCAAGCCTTGAGATCAAGACTTATCCTTCCTCCTTTTCCCTTTTATCTTTAGTGTTTTTGGACATTATTTTGGGCCTGTTTGTGGCACCTTTAGTTGTAATGGATGCTTTTGAGACTTTACTTTAATTAGGTCGTTTTGTATTTTTGCTTTGGTATTCACTGGCTCAGGCCGTCATGGCTTTTTGGGTTTTTTTTTTGCTTATCTGAGCCGTTGTGGCTTTTTGGTGTTTGGTTTACCATTTTCCTGGTATTTACCGTTTTGTCGCTTTCCTTTTTGTTGCACGTTTGATTTGATTTTGGGTCCTTTTGGCTCCCAGGGTGATCAGTCCTGGGTTCCCGTTAGGTCGACCACTCGTCGCTTTGTCGTTTTATTGCATTGTTGTGGTGTGTTGATGTATATCTTGTAGAAACGAGGCAATTATGTATGCATATATAGAGTTTAAAACAAAGGAATAATGCAACATGTAATTAAGTGACAGAGGGATAAAGAAATGGAAAGAAATTTAAAGTGTAGGACTGTCAGGTCGTGTGGTCGCTTCTTCTTTATGAATAAAATCTCTTCAGGTTTGCCATGTTCCAGGTCCTTGGCACCTCACTTCCGTTTAGCTTTTCTAGCTTGTAGGCGCCCTTGTCAAGGACTTCCCTTATCCTGTAAGGTCCTTCCCAATTTGCGGCCAACTTGCCTTCTCTCGAGGTTGGTGGTCCTATGTCATTGCGCCATAAGACCAAGTCGCCTTCCCAAAGGCTTCTCTTGAGTACTTTATTGTTGTACCTTAGGGTTATCCTTTGCTTGATTGCTGTTTCTGTTAGGTGCACCATCTGCCTTGTTTTGTCGACCAGGTTTTTTTTGACTACCTTGTTTCCCCCTCCGAGGAGTAACCTTGGACTTGGCTCGCCGATTTCGACTGGGATGACTGCGTCGACTCCGTATGTGAGTCGAAATGGGGTTTCACCGGTAGATGATTGGGGAAAGGTTCTGTAAGACCATAAGACCGAGGCTAGCTCGTCTACCCATGAGCCCTTCTTCCCTTTGAGTCGTTTCTTTAGTCGTTTTAAGATGACTTTGTTGGATGCTTCTACCTGGCCGTTGCTCTGGGGGTGTTCGACTGAGGAGAACTTCTGCTTGATTCCTAGCCCTGATAAGAACTTTTTGAACTTATTTTCGGTGAACTGCGTCCCATTATCTGATACGATAGATTCTAGGATTCCGAATCTAGTGACTACTTGCTTCCACATAAATTTTTGACAATTAGCCGAAGATATGCTGGCCAGCGGTTCGGCTTCTACCCATTTGGTGTAGTAGTCTACGACTACTATTAAGTATTTTACCTGTTTTGGCCCGAGTGGGAATGGTCCTAAGAGGTCGACTCCCCATTGGGTGAAAGGTCAAGGTGCCATCATCAGGCTGAGTTCTTCAGGTGGAGCTCTATGGAAGTTGGCATTTTCTTGGCATTTTCTTGGCATTTTTTGTATTTTTTGACGAACTCCCGAGCATCCGCCATCATTGTGGGCCAATAATACCCTGCCCTGATAAGCTTTCTTGCTAACAACCTTCCTATGATATGGTGACCACAACACCCCTCATGGACTTCGCTTAGGACGTATTCCATTTGGTCGGGTCGCAGGCATTTAAGTAGGGGTTGGTGGAGCCCTCGTTCGTATAACTGCCCTTGTATGACACATACTTGGGGGATTCCCTCCTGGTAGCTTGTGCTTCCTTCTTGCTTTTGGAAGTTTCGCCGTGCTTGATGAGCGGATATTTTATACGCTTTTTGGGGTTAATTTCATATAGTTTTTAGTGTGTTTTAGTTAGTTTTTAGTTTATTTTTAGTAGTTTCTAGGCAAAATTCATATTTCTGGATTTTACTATGAGTTTGTGTATTTTTCTGTGATTTCAGGTATTTTCTGGCTGAAATTGAGGGAGCTGAGCAAAAATCTGATTCAGGCTAAAAAAGGACTGCTGAGGCTGTTGGATTCTGACCTCCCTGCACTCAAAATGAATTTTTTGGAGCTAAAGAACTCCAGATGGCGCGCTTCCAATTGCGTTGGAAAGTAGACATCCAGGGCTTTCCAGCAATATATAATAGTCCATACTTTGCTCAAGGATAGATGACGTAAACTGGCATTCAACGCCAGTTCCATGCTGCTGTCTGGCGTCGAGCGCCAGAAACAAGTTACAAAGTGGAGTTCAACGCCAGAAACAGGTTACAACCTGGCGTTGAACGCCCAAAACAGCCCAGGCACATGAGAAGCTTTAGTCTCAGCCCCAGCACACACCAAATGAGCCCCAGAAGTGGATTTCTGCACTATCTATCATAGTTTACTCATTTTCTGTAAACCTAGGTTACTAGTTTAGTATTTAAACAACTTTTAGAGACTTGTTTTGTATCTCATGACATTTTAGATCTAAACTTTGTACCCTTTGACGGCATGAGTCTCTAAACTCCATTGTTGGGGGTGAGGAGATCTGCTGTGCCTCGATGAATTAATGCCAGTATTTCTGTTTTCTATTCAATCACGCTTGTTCCTATCTAAGATGTTCATTTGTGCCTTATTATGATGAATGTGATGATCCGTGACACTCATCACCATTCTCAACCTATGAACGTGTGTCTGACAACCACCTCCGTTCTACATTAGATTGAATGAGTATCTCTTAGATTCCTTAATCGGAATCTCCTTGGTATAAGCTAGAATCCATTGGCAGCATCCTTGAGAATTCGGAAAGTCTAAACCTTTTCTGTGGTATTCCTAGTAGGATTCTGGGATTGGATGACTGTGACGAGCTTCAAACTCGCGAGTGCTGGGCGTAGTGACAGACGCAAAAGGATAGCGAATCCTATTCCGGTATGATCGAGAACCTACAGATGATTAGCCGTGCGGTGACAGCGCACCTGGACCATTTTCACTGAAAGGAAGGATGGTAGCCATTGACAACGGTGATCCTCCAACACACAGCTTGCCATAGGAGGGACGTGCGTGCATGAGGAAGAAGATAGGGAGAAAGCAGAGATTCAAAAGGCAAAGCATCTCCAAAACTCCAACATATTCTCATTTACTGCATAACAAGTAACCTTTAATTCATGCTCTCTTGTTCATTTGCAAGTCAATTGATAACCACTAATTAATATCCTGACTAAGAGTTGCAAGATAACCATAGCTTGCTTCAAGCCAACAATCTCCGTGGGATCGACCCTTACTCACGTAAGGTATTACTTGGACGACCCAGTGCACTTGCTGGTTAGTTGTGCGGAATTACATAGTGTGAAGTAATTTTCGTGCACCAAGTTTTTGGCGCCGTTGCCGGGGATTGTTTGAGTTTGAACAACTGACGGTGAATCTTGTTGCTTAGATTAGGAAATTTTTGTTTTTTTTTGGGTTAGAGTCTTTTATTTTCTTTTCAAAAATTTTTTCAAAAATAATTTTTCTATTAAATCTCGTGTCAAACTTCAAGTTTGGTGTTTTCTTGTTGATTTTCCTTTGTTTTTCAAAAATTTTATTTTGGTTTTCTAAAAATTTTAAGTTTGGTGTTCTTTCTTCATGTTCTTGTGTTCTTGTGAGTCTTCAAAGTGTTCTTGAGTTTTCCTTGTGTCTTGATCTTAAAATTTTTAAGTTTGGTGTTCCTTGGTGTTTTCCCTCCAAAATTTTTGAAAACAAGGAGCATTAGATCTAAAAATTTTAAATCTTGTACTATCTTATTGTTTCTCTCTTTCCTATTTAAATTCAAAAATATCTTTTCTCTCTATTTTTAAAACAAATTTTCGAAAATTATTTTTTTAAAATTCAGATTTTTTTTTTCAAAATTTAAAATCTTTTTCAATTCATATCTTTTTCAAAACTTCCTGACCACTTTCTCTCTCCTCACTTTTTCGAAAATCTTCACCTATTTTTATTTATTTTATTTTAATTTATTTTATTTTCGAAATAACTAAATAAACAAATAAATAAATAAATAAATAAAAATAAATTTTTTTATTTTACATCATCTCCCTTTCTCCATCATGGATCTAAGTGGAAATGAACAGTCCAGGAGGACTTTGGGGTCATATGCTAACCCCTCTACTGCTTCATATGGGAGTAGTATCTGCATACCCTCCATTGGAGTCAGTAGCTTTGAGTTGAATCCTCAGCTCATTATCATGGTGCAGCAAAGCTGCCAGTATTCCGGTCTTCCACAGGAAGAACCTACAGAGTTTCTGGCACAGTTTTTATAAATTGCTGACACAGTACATGATAAGGAAGTAGATCAGGATATCTACAGACTATTACTGTTTCCATTTGCCGTAAAAGACCAAGCCAAGAGGTGGTTAAATAACCAACCTAAGGCTAGCATAAGGACATGGAAACAGCTGACAGAAAAATTCCTGAATCAATACTTTCCTCCAAAACGGATGACACAGCTAAGGCTGGACATCCAAGGCTTTAAACAAGGAGATAATGAATCTCTTTATGATGCCTGGGAGAGATACAGAGAGATGCTACGAAAATGCCCCTCTGAAATGTTTTCAGAGTGGGTTCAGTTAGACATCTTCTATTATGGACTTACAGAAAGAGCTCAAATCTCTTTAGATTGCTCAGCTGGTGGATCTATCCATATGAGAAAGACAATTGAAGAAGCTCAAGAGCTCATTAATACAGTTGCTAGAAAGCAGCATCTGTACCTAAGCAGTGACTTTTCCATGAAAGAAGAGGCTAAAACAGTGACTGCTGAACTCAGTCCTACAGAGCAAGCTGCTGAATTCAATCAGCAATTTGATTTTCTAACAAAGCAGTTAGCTGAATTCAAGGATAAACTACAAGAGACAAGGATGGTTAATATAAACATGGAAGTACAATTAAAGCAAACAAAGCAGCAGCTGTCAAAACAAATAACAGAAGAATGCCAAGCAGTTCAATTAAGAAGTGGGAAAGCACTAAATACCCCACTTCAAGACAGCAGGAAACCAAGAAATGAGCAAACCACCCAAAATCCATCTGAGGACAGTAAGAGCCCAGGGAAAAATAATTCTGGCACCAAAACGCCAGAAGATGGGTGGAAGGCTAGTGCTGAACGCCCAGACCATGCTCAGGACTGGCGTTCAACGCCAGAAACAAGCAAGAATCTGGCGTTGAATGCCCAAAAGAAGCACAGTTCTGGCGTTCAAACGCCAGGAACAGAGGAGGAGCTGGCGTCTAACGTCACTCCAGCTTTTAACTCTGGCACTCAATTGCCAGTGAGGGATCAGACATACACATGTGCTGATGACAACCCATCTAAAAAGGCTTCTTCAACCACTTTTGTAGGAAATAAACTTACAGCAACTAAGGTTGAGGAATATAAAGCCAAGATACCTTATCCTCAAAAACTCCGCCAAGAGGAGCAGGATAAGCAATTTGCTCGCTTTGCAGATTATCTCAGGACTCTTGAAATAAAGATTCTATTTGCAGAGGCACTTGAGCAAATACCTTCTTATGCTAAGTTCATGAAAGAGATCTTGAGTCATAAGAAGGATTGGAGAGAAACTGAAAAAGTTCTCCTCACTGAAGAATGCAGTGTAGTCATTCTGAAAAGCTTTCCTGAAAAGCTTAAAGACCCTGGGAGTTTTCTGATACCATGTACATTAGAAGGTAATTGCACCAAGACAGCTTTATGTGATCTTGGGGCAAGCATCAATCTAATACCTGCATCCACTATCAGAAAGCTTGGTTTAATTGAAGAAGTTAAACCAACCCGGATATGTCTCCAACTTGCTGATGGCTCCATTAAATACCCATCAGGCGTGATTGAAGACATGATTGTCAGAGTTGGGCCATTCGCCTTTCCCACTGACTTTGTAGTGCTGGAAATGGAGGAGCACAAGAGTGATACTCTCATTCTAGGAAGACCCTTCCTAGCAACTGGACGAACTCTCATTGATGTCCAACAGGGGAAATAACCCTGAGAGTCAATGATGATGAGTTTAAGTTGAATGCTGTCAAAGCCATGTAGCATCCAGACACATCAAAAGACTGCATGAAAGTTGATCTTATTGACTCTTTGGTGGAAGAGATCAACATGGCTGTGAGTCTCGAATCAGAGTTGGAAGACATCTTTAAAGATGTTCAGCCTGATTTGGAGGATTCAGAGGAAATGAAAGAGCCTCTGAAATTTCCTCTGGGAGAGGAAAAACCCCATAAACCCGAGCTCAAACCATTACCACCATCCCTAAAATATGCATTTCTGGGAGAAGGTGACACTTTTCCAGTGATCATAAGCTCTGCTTTGAATCCATAGGAAGAGGAAGCACTTATTCAAGTGCTAAGGACACACAAGACAGCTCTTGGGTGGTCCATAGGTGACCTTAAGGACATAAGCCTAGCTAGATGCATGCACAAAATCTTATTGGAGGATAATGCTAAACCAGTGGTTCAACCACAGAGGCGGCTAAATCCAGCCATGAAGGAAGTGGTGCAGAAAGAGGTCACCAAATTACTAGAGGCTGGGATTATTTATCCTATTTCTGACAGCCCCTGGGTGAGCCTTGTCCAAGTTGTCCCCAAAAAGGGAGGCATGACAGTGGTTCATAATGAAAAGAATGAACTGGTTCCTACAAGAACAGTTACAGGGTGGCGCATGTGTATTGACTACAGAAGGCTCAATACAGCCACCAGAAAGGATCATTTTCCTTTACCATTCATAGACCAGATGCTAGAAAGACTGGCAGGTCATGATTATTACTGCTTTTTGGATGGCTATTTAGGCTATAACCAGATTGCAGTAGATCCCCAGGATCAAGAAAAAATAGCATTCACATGTCCATCGGGAGTGTTTGCTTATAGAAGGATGCCATTTGGGCTGTGTAATGCGCCTGCAACCTTCCAGAGATGCATGCTCTCTATTTTCTCTGATATGGTGGAAAAATTTTTGGAAGTCTTCATGGATGACTTCTCAGTATATGGAGACTCATTCAGCTCCTGTCTTGATCACCTGAAACTAGTTCTGAAAAGATGCCAAGAGACTAACCTGGTTTTAAACTGGGAAAAATGTCACTTTATGGTGACTGAAGGGATTGTCCTTGGGCATAAAATTTCAAACAAGGGAATAGAGGTGGATCAAGCAAAAATAGAGGTAATTGAAAAATTACCACCACCTGCCAATCTTAAGGCAATTAGAAGCTTTCTGGGGCATGCAGGATTCTATAGGAGGTTTATAAAAGATTTTTCAAAAATCGCAAAACCTCTGAGCAATCTGCTAGCTGCTGACACGCCATTTGTGTTTGACACAGAGTGTCTGCAGGCGTTTGAAACGCTGAAAGCCAAGCTGGTCACAGCACCAGTTATTTCTACACCAAACTGGACTTTACCATTTGAGCTAATGTGTGATGCCAGTGATCACGCCATTGGTGCAGTACTGGGGCAGAGGCATGACAAGCTTCTGCATGTCATTTATTATGCTAGCCGTATTTTGAATGATGCCCAGAAAAATTACACAACCACAGAAAAAGAATTGCTTGCAGTGGTTTATGCTTTTGACAAGTTTAGATCATACTTGGTAGGATCAAAAGTGATTGTGTACACAGATCATGCTGCTCTTAAATATCTACTCACAAAGCAGGATTCAAAACCCAGACTCATAAGATGGGTGTTGCTTCTGCAAGAGTTTGATATAGAAATAAGAGACAGAAAAGAGACAGAGAACCAAGTGGCTGATCATCTGTCCCGGATAGAGCCAATAGAAGGGACGTCATTCCCCTCTCTTGAAATCTTTGAGACCTTTCCGGATGAGCATTTGTTTGCCATTCAGGAAACACCATGGTTTGCAGACATTACAAACTACAAAGCTGCAAGGTTCATTCCCAAGGAGTACAGCAGGCAACAAAAGAAAAAAATAATTACTGATGCAAAGTACTACTTGTGGGATGAACCCTATCTCTTTAAGAGATGTGCAGATGGCATAATCCGTAGGTGTGTGCCTATAGAAGAAGCACAAAGGATCTTATGGCATTGCCATGGGTCACAATATGGAGGTCATTTCGGAGGTGAGCGAACAGCCACCAAGGTCCTCCAATGTGGCTTCTACTGGCCTACACTCTACAGTGATTCCAGAGAGTTTGTACGTAACTGTGACAGTTGCCAGAGAGCTGGTAATTTGCCTCATAGTTACGCCATGCCTCAACAAGGAATCTTAGAGATTGAGTTGTTTGATGTATGGGGTATTGATTTCATGGGGCCTTTCCCACCATCATACTCAAACACTTATATTCTGGTGGCAGTTGACTATGTATCAAAATGGGTTGTGGCCATTGCCACACCCACCAATGATAATAAAACAGTGCTAAAATTCCTCCAGAAACATATATTCAGCAGGTTTGGTGTCCCCAGATTACTGATCAGCGATGGGGGCACCACTTCTGCAACAAACAGCTTTACTCTGCCATGGTCCGGTATGGGATTCGCCACAAGGTAGCGACCCCATATCATCCACAGACAAATGGGCAAGGTGAAGTCTCTAACAGAGAACTAAAAAGAATCCTGGAACGGACTGTAAGCACCCGTAGAAAGGATTGGGCACGAAGCTTGGATGATGCTCTGTGGGCTTACAGAACAGCATTCAAGACTCCTATAGGGACCTCTCCATACCAACTTGTGTATGGTAAGGCATGCCACCTGCCCATGGAACTGGAACATAAAGCCTACTGGGCAACCAGATTCCTAAACTTTGATGCCAAATTAGCTGGAGAAAAAAGATTGCTCCAGCTAAATGAGCTAGAGGAATTCAGATTCACTGCTTTCGAAAATGCCAAGCTTTATAAAGAAAAATAAAAAAAGTGGCATGACAGAAAGCTATCATCTAGAATCTTCGAACCAGGACAAAAGGTTCTGTTGTTTAACTCTAGGCTCAGGCTATTCCCCGGGAAACTGAAGTCCCGGTGGAGGGGACCATACGTGATTACAAGTGTATCACCATATGGTTATGTGGAACTTCAAGACATTGATTCTGATAAGAAGTTCATTGTTAATGGATAGAGAATCAAGCACTATCTTAAAGGCAATGTTGAGCAAGAGTGCTCAAAGCTGAAGCTAGATTAAAAGCTCAGCAAGGTCCAGCTAAAGACAATAAAGAAGCGCTTGCTGGGAGGCAACCCAGCCATGGGGCATCACATCCTCTAAGAATTTTGCCCTATTCTTGATTTTATTTGTTTATATAAAGTTCACTGATACTAAGGTAAAGAGTCAATTGTATAAGTTCACAGAGTTACAGAAGGATTCTGCACACAAAACAGAGAAAAAGAGCTCACTGGCAAGAAAACGCCAGTAAGAGTCTGTTTTGGGCGTTCAACGCCCAACAGAAGCATCCACTGGGCGTTAAACGCCAGATTTACAGCGTCCTGGGCGTTCAGAAAAACGCCCAGTGACAAAGGAGTTCCTGGCGTTCAACGCCAGAAAGAAGCAGCAGCTGGGCGTTGAACGCCCAGGAGAAGCAGCATTTGGGCGTTGAACGCCCAAAACATGCAGCGTTTAGGCGTTCAAACGCCAGGATGGTGGGGAGGAGGTAAATTCGTTTTTTTCTTCATGTTTTTCATTCTAATCTCAATTTTCATGTTTCAATTCATGATTTCTTGCATAAACATGTTAAGAACCCTGATTTCTAAAATCCCTAATTTCTAAAAACCCTATTTTAAAAATATTAAATGTATCTTAATCCATAAGCACAAATCCTTTTCTCAATCCAATTCAACTCTTTTTCAAAATTTTCAAAACAAATCTATCTCTTTTCATTCAAAAATCTTTTTAACTAATCAATATCTTTTTCAAATCTCCTTATTATCTTTTTCAAAAATCCAATTTTATCTTTTTCAAATATCTTTCATATTTTTTCAATTTTAAACTATATCTTTTCTTATCATACTTATTTTTTTAAATCATATCTTCTATCATATCTTTCTCCCTATTTTCGAAAACTCCCCCCTCCCTTTTAAAAACCCATTCGGCCTCCTTCATCTCATCCATCATCCTACACTAGCTCTCCTTCTATCCCTCTCCTTTCTTTTCTTTTGCTTGAGGACAAGCAAATCTCTAAGTTTGGTGTGGTTATCCGTGATCACTAAACCATACCCACTAAGATCATGGCTCCTAAAGGAAAACAACCCACTCCAAGAGGCAAGAAAGAGAGTGTTCCAAAACCACTTTGGAATCAAGGAAAGTTCTTAACTAAAGAACATTCAGACCATTATTACAAAATAATGGGTCTAAGATCAGTGATCTCGGAAGTTAGATTCGATCTGAAAGAAGACGAATATCCGGAGATCCAGGAGCAAATCCGAATCAGGAACTGGGAGATCCTAGCCAATCTTGAAACGAAAGTGGGAAGGAACATGGTCCAGGAGTTCTATGCTAATATGTGGCATACAGACAGGCAAAGACTATCTGGATCTGCTATTTATGACTATCGGAACTTGGTCAGAGGAAAGATTGTTCATACCCACCCTGACAAGATCAGGGAGATCTTAAAGCTACCTCAGCTGAAAGATGATCCAGACTCCTTCAATAGGAGAATGATGAGAACAGACAAGGGCCTGGATAAGATTCTAGAGGATATATGCATCCTTGGAGCCAGGTGGACCACCAGCACGAAGGGTGTCCCAAATCAACTCAAAAGAGAAGATCTCAAACCAGTAGCCAGAGAATGGCTGGACTTCATTGGGCATTCTCTACTGCCCACTAGCAACCGTTCTGAAGTCACTATTAGAAGAGCAGTGATGATCCATTGCATCATGATGGGAAAAGAAGTAAAAGTTCATCAACTGATTTCAACTGAATTCTACAAAATCGCAAAAAAAAATTCCAAAGATGCCAGGTTGGCTTATCCAAGCTTGATTTCTATGCTCTGCAAGGACGCTGGAGTAAGGATGGGAATAACTGAGTATATCTCAGTTGAGCGGCCAATCACCAAAGCATCAATGGAAAAACAACAAGCACAGGATGACCCCATCAAGAAGAGAACACAGGAAATTCTCCCAGAAATCCCTCAATCTGAATACTGGGAGTATCTTGAAACATCTATTACCAAGATGCAAGAAGCTATGGAACAAATACAGAAAGAACAGAAGGAACAAAGTAGCATTCTTTGCTATTTGCTTAAAGAACAGGAGGAGCAAGGGCGTGATTTAAGGGAATTGAAGCGCCAGAAATTATCTCTTGAAGGACCAAGCACCCCGCAGATTAGAGGAACATCCACTTCCCAGAACAAAGGTTGTTAAATTCCAATCTTAGCCTTAACTCTGTGATAACTGTTTTTATTTTAGTTTTACCTTAGGAGTCATATAGTAGTAATTAGTATCTATATTTTTGATTTTATCCCCAATTAAGCTATAATTTAATTTTATCATCATTATTGAACATGAATAAAATAGAAGAATTTCTTTAGAATAAGAGGCAATATTTTTTGAGTTTTTAATAAGATAAATTCTAATTATTTACATGTGGTGGCAATGCTTTCTGTCTTCTGAATGAATGCTTGAACAGTGCATATGTCTTTTGAATTTGATGTTTAAGACTGTTAAATATGTTGGCTCTTGAAAGAATGATGAACATGAGACATGTTATTGATAATATGAAAAATCATAAAAATGATTCTTGAAGCAAGAAAAAGCAGTGAATACAAAAGCTTGCAGAAAAAAAAATAGAGAAAGAAAAAGAAAAAGCAAGCAGAAAAAGCCAAAGCTCTTAAAACCAAAAGGCAAGAGCAAAAAGCCAATAGCCCTTAAAACCAAAAGGCAAGGGTAATAAAAAGGACCCCAAGGCTTTGAGCATCAGTGGATAGGAGGGCCTAAAGGAATAAAGTCCTGGCCTAAGTGGCTAAACCAAGCTGTCCCTAACCATGTGCTTGTGGCGTGAAGGTGTCAAGTGAAAACTTGAGACTGAGCGGTTAAAGTCAAGGTCCAAAGCAAAAACAAGAGTGTGCTTAAGAACCCTGGACACCTCTAATTGGGGACTTTAGCAAAGCTGAGTCACAATCTGAAAAGGTTCACCCAATTATGTGTCTGTGGCATTTATGTATCCGGTGATAATACTGGAAAATAAAGTACTTAGGGCCACGGCCAAGACTCATAAAGTAGCTGTGTTCAAGAATCAACATACTAAACTAGGAGAATCAATATCACTATCTAAATTCTGAGTTCCTATAGATGCCAATCACTCTGAGCTTCAATGGATAAAGTGAGATGCCAAAACTGTTCAGAAGCAAAAAAGCTACTAGTCCCGCTCATCTAATTAGAATCTGAGCTTCACTCAAAAACTTTGAGATATTATTGCTTCTTAATTTATTTGTATTCTATTTTATTTATCTAGTTGCTTGAGGACAAGCAACAGTTTAAGTTTGGTGTTGTGATGAGCGGATATTTTATACGCTTTTTGGGGTTAATTTCATATAGTTTTTAGTGTGTTTTAGTTAGTTTTTAGTTTATTTTTAGTAGTTTCTAGGCAAAATTCATATTTCTAGACTTTACTATGAGTTTGTGTATTTTTCTGTGATTTCAGGTATTTTCTGGCTGAAATTGAGGGAGCTGAGCAAAAATCTGATTCAGGCTGAAAAAGGACTGCTGATGCTGTTGGATTCTAACCTCCCTGCACTCAAAATGGATTTTCTGGAGCTACAGAACTCCAAATGGCGCGCTTTCAATTGCGTTGAAAAGTAGACATACAGGGATTTTCAGCAATATATAATAGTCCATACTTTGCTCAAGGATAGATGACGTAAACTGGCGTTCAACGCCAGTTCCATGCTGCTGTCTGGCGTCCAGCGCCAGAAACAAGTTACAAAGTGGAGTTCAACGCCAGAAACAGGTTGCAACCTAGCGTTGAACGCCCAAAACAGCCCAAGCACGTGAGAAGCTTTAGTCTCAGCCCCAGCACACACCAAGTGGGCCCTAGAAGTGGATTTCTGCACTATCTATCATAGTTTACTCATTTTCTGTAAACCTAGGTTACCAGTTTAGTATTTAAACAACTTTTAGAGACTTGTTTTGTATCTCATGACATTTTAGATCTAAACTTTGTACCCTTTGACGGCATGAGTCTCTAAACTCCATTGTTGGGGGTGAGGAGCTCTGCTGTGCCTCGATGAATTAATGCCAGTATTTATGTTTTCTATTCAATCACGCTTGTTCCTATCTAAGATGTTCATTTGTGCCTTATTATGATGAATGTGATGATTCATGACACTCATTACCATTCTCAACCTATGAACGTGTGCCTGATAACCACCTCCGTTCTACATTAGATTGAATGAGTATCTCTTAGATTCCTTAATCGGAATCTCCGTGGTATAAGCTAGAATGCATTGGCAGCATCCTTGAGAATTCGGAAAGTCTAAACCTTGTCTGTGGTATTCCTAGTAGGATTCTGGGATTGGATGACTGTGACGAGCTTCAAACTCGCGAGTGCTGGGCGTAGTGACAGACGCAAAAGGATAGCGAATCCTATTCCGGTATGATCGAGAACCTACAGATGATTAGCCGTGCGGTGATAGCACACCTGGACCATTTTCACTGAAAGGAAGGATGGTAGCCATTGACAACGGTGATCCTCCAACACACAGCTTGCCATAGGAGGGACGTGCATGCATGAGGAAGAAGATAGGGAGAAAGCAGAGATTCAAAAGGCAAAGCATCTCCAAAACTCCAACATATTCTCATTTACTGCATAACAAGTAACCTTTAATTCATGCTCTCTTGTTCATTTGTAAGTCAATTGATAACCACTAATTAATATCCTGACTAAGAGTTGCAAGATAACCATAGCTTGCTTCAAGCCAACAATCTCCGTGGGATCGACCCTTACTCACGTAAGGTATTACTTGGACGACCCAGTGCACTTGCTAGTTAGTTATGCAGAATTACATAGTGTGAAGTAATTTTCGTGCACCAGTGCTCCAAGTATTGGAGGATGGAGTCTATCCATGAGAGGGGGGCTCGGCGTCTGGGTTGCGCACAAGATGACTACCGGTTCAGTTGCTAACCCCTGGATTAGAGACCTGTTTCCTGTTCTGGGTTTGGTGCTTGCTAATTTGGAGAGGAGGTCGGCTCAGACGTTTCTTTATCTGGGGACATGCTGGACTATGACTTCCTCAAAGCTTTCGCATAGCTCTTTTACTTTCTCCAAGTATTTTTGTAGTAGTGTGTCCCTGGCTTGGTAGCTGCCGTTTATCTGGGAGGTGACAATTTGGGAGTCGCTGTTGATTTCTATTCTTGATGCTCCAACTTCTTTAGCTAGGATTAACCCTCCTATCAGGGCTTCGTATTATGTCTGGTTGTTGGAGACTGGGAAATCGAACTTGATTGACTGTTCGTAAGCTACCCTTGCTCAGTTTTTGAGGATGATTCCAGCCCCTCCGAACGTTTGGTTGGATGCTCCGTCGATGTGGAGCTTCCACCGTGTGCTCGGTGTGTCGGGTGCCTCCCCCGTAACTTCTACTAGGAAATCCGCCATCGCCTGGGCTTTGATTGCTTGTCTGGGCTTGTATTGCAGGTCATACTGAGACAACTCTACTACCCATTCCATCATTCTCCCCGCGAGGTCGGGTTTTTGAAGGACTTGTCGTATGGCCTGGTCGGTTCTTAGGATGATTGCGTGCCATTGAAAGTATTGTTTTAGCCTTCTAGACGAGGTTAGTAGGGCGTAGGCCAATTTTTCCAGCTTGGTGTACCTCAACTCTGCCCCCTGGAGTACTTTGCTGATGAAGTATATTGGGTGTTGAGTCTTGTCTTCTTCCCGGACGAGGACCACCGCCATGGCTTGTGTGGTCACTGCCAGATACAGGTACAATGGTTCTCCTTCTCTGGGCTTGCTGAGTACGGGGGATTCGGATAGTATCTTTTTGAAATGGTTGAATGCTTCACACGCCTGGTTCCATTCGAAGGCGATCCCTTTCTTCATTAGATTGAAGAATGGGATGGCCTTCTCCGCCGAGGCTCCGAGGAACCGGGATAAAGCTGTAAGTTTCCCGGCGAGCCGCTGCACATCTTTGACGCATCCTAGGCTTGTCATTTTGAGGATAGCTTCGCATTTGTTTGGGTTGGCCTCTACCCTCTTTGCGTTATCATGAAGCCTAGAAATTTCCCAGCTTCCATGGCAAATGCGCATTTGAGTGGGTTGAGCCTCATCTTGAATTTTCTTAGTGCCTTGAAGACGGCTTGGAGGTCGTCAATAAGACTGCTCGGCTCTGCTGTCTTCACCAGGATATCGTCGACGTACACTTCTACCGTTTTGCCGATGAGGTCGTGGAAGACCTTGCTCATCGACCTTTGGTAGGTGGCTCCTGTGTTCTTCGATCCGAACGGCATTACCTTGTAGCAGTAGGTGCCTACTGTTGTTATGAATGCTGTTTTATCTTCGTCAGGTCGGTGCATCGGATCTGGTTATAGCCTGAGTACGCGTCCATGAAGCTGAGGAAGTGATACCCCACCGCCGAATCTACCAAGGTGTCGATGTTGGGAGGGGAAAGGAGTCTTTAGGGCATGCTTTGTTCAGATCGGAATAGTCGACACACATTCTTCATCTCCCGCTGGCTTTTTTGACGAGGACAACGTTGGATAGCCATGTCGAATACTCGAGCTCTTTGATGAACCCGACTTCTAGTAGCCCGGCTGTTTGCTTGGCCACCTCATCGGCCTTTTCTTGAGACATCTTTCTTCGCCGTTGAGCTACTGGCTTGGCGTCTAGTTTAATGGATAGTCGATGTGACATGACTTCGGGATCCAACCCCAGCATGTCTGACGGCGTCCATGCGAAGAGGTCGCCGTTCGCCCTGACGATCTCCATGAGGGGGCCTTTTAGCTTGTGAGGAAGGTTCCTATTTACAAAGGTAAACTACTCCGCCGAGTTTCCTATTTGGAACTTCTCTATGTCCCCTTTTGGTTCTGGTCTTGGCTTGTCCTCCATCCTTACGTCCAGGTCTGCCAGGAACACACCAGCTGCTTCATTGACTCTTTCCTTAGGGAGAGAGTGGCATTGTCGCAGGCGACCGCCGCTTCTAAGTCTCCCCTAATGGAGCCAATGGCTCCCTTGTCTGTTATGAACTTCATTGTTAGGAATTTGGTGCATATTATGGCTGAGAACTCGTTGATGGTTTTTTTCCCCAGAATGATGTTGTAGGCTGTGGAGTCTCTGAGGACTACAAAGTTTGCCATAATCGACCTTTTGGTGTCTCCGGTTCCTAGGCAGATTGGGAGGGAGATTGTCCCGTCGGGTTTTATATAGTTATCGCCTAGTCCCATGACCCCGTGCTGGTGGCTCTTGAGGTTGGATTCTTTGAGTCCCATGGCGTCGAATACATTCCTGAACAGGATGTTGGAATCGGCCCCGGTGTCGATGAGGATTCGCTTGACTAACCCCGTCCCGACCATCGCTGTGATTACCATTGGGGGTTTTCGGGGAGATCGTGAAACCATTGGTCTTCTGGACCGAAAGATATCATGAGAGATCCTCTGTTCGGAACGGCGGGACCTCCCGTCGAGATGGATAGGACCCGGGTATCCTTTTTTGCTGCCGATCTGGACTTAGGAGGGTTATCTCATCTGACCACGATGTTGACCACGAAAGTTGGGGGGTTATCGGCGTTCCCTGCCGGCTCTTGTCTTGGTTTGACAGTCCGGCTACGGTCATCCTCGGAGCGTTCTCGCTCTCGTCTCCTTGGTTCTCGGATGAGTCAGGAGAACTCGTTCAGCTTTCCTTCCCTGATGGCTTGTTCTAAAGCGTCTTTGAGATCGAAGCAGTCCTGAGTTTTGTGACCGAACCCCTTATGGTAGTCACAGTAAAGGCTTTTGTTTCCTTCTGTTCTCTCTTTCAATCATAGTTGTCAGAATCAAACCAGTAATCGAACCGGTCAGGTTACTGGGTCACTGGTTCAACCGATGGGTTACTGTTGAACCGGTTGACCCGGTCCTATGTAAATAAAAAATAAAAAATAGTCAAAAATTTAAAATTTAAATTTAAAATACATATTTTTACTAACATTTTAAAAATATCAAGTTATTATAATTTGCATAAATTTTAATAAGAAGCATAGTGGCCTGGTTGTTGTGGAATGCTTTTGTTTCCTTGAGGACAAGGGTTCGAACCCTACCTCAAGCATTTTGGAAATATTTTCACTCCCAAGCGGTTCGGTCGGACCGGTCTCACCGAGTTTGACCGGTTCGCACTGGTTCATAGCAAGTTTGACTGGTTTACACCGGTTCGATAATTTGTACGGTCCAAATACCAGACCGGACCGGTATAGGGTGCAGTTCACCGGTTTTCCAATTAAACTGGCCAGTCCAGTCCGATTTTTACAACAATGTTTTCAATGGTTTGGGTCTGAACAGGATTTCCTTGTCCGCGATCTGCTGGTAGACCTCCACTATAGGCGTCGTGAGTGGCGTGTAGTTTGTGAATCTCCCTACTCGTGGGAGTTGTTTTGATTGTTTTGCCGAGGTTCTGTCCTTGGGAGCTTCCTTGTACCTGTCAACCTGAGGGGCCTGCCGTGCTGGGGGTTCGAGGGCTGCCATTTATTGCCTGCCACGACCTGGCTTACCTCCTCATCGTTGATGTATTCTTTAGCCACGCTTTGAATTTCCTACATGGTCCAGACGGGCTTGGTGGTGAGGTGCTTTCTAAAGTCCTCGTTTAACAAGCCGTTCGTCAGGCAGAGACTGGCAACCGAATCGGTGAGGCCATCGATTTTTAGACATTCATCATTGAATCTGTCCAGGAACTTTCTGGTCGGCTCTCCTGGTTTTTGGGTAACTCCCAGCAGGTTGATCGAGTGTTTTGCCTTGGCTATACGTGTCGTGAACCGAGCTAGGAAGCTTTGGGAGATATCTGTGAAGGTCGTAATGGATCCTTGTGGGAGTGCATTAAACCAACGTATCACTAGGCCGGCCAGCATCACGGGGAATGCTCAGCATCTGACCACGTCGCCTACCCCTTCCAGATTTATTCTTGCTTCAAATGCCGTCAGGTGTTTGATGAGTGGATAATTTAAATGGTTTTTGGCATTGTTTTTACATAGTTTTTAGTATGATTTAGTTAGTTTTTAGTATATTTTTATTAGTTTTTAAATAAAAATTACATTTTTGGACTTCACTATGAGTTTGTGTGTTTTTCTGTGATTTCAGATAATTTTTGGCTGAAATTGAGGGACTTGAGCAAAAATCTGATTCAGAGGCTGAAGAAGGACTGCAGATGCTGTTGGATTCTGACCTCCCTGCACTCGAAATGGATTTTCTGGAGCTACAGAAACCCAATTGGTGCGCTCTCAATTGCGTTGGAAAGTAGACATTCAGGGCTTTCCAGCAATATATAATAGTCCATACTTTGCCCGATTTTTGACGACGCAAACTGGTATTCAAACGCCAACTTCCTGCCCTATTCTGGAGTTAAACGCCAGAAACAGGTTGCAAATCAGAGTTAAACGCCAGAAATAGGCTACAACCTGGCGTTTAACTCCAAAAAGAGTCTCTACATATGAAAGCTCAATGCTCAGCCCAAGCACACACCAAGTGGGCCCAGAAGTGGATTTCTGCATCATTTACTCATTTCTGTGAACCCTAGGTTACTACTTTAGTATAAAAACTACTTTTAGAGATTTATTTTATATCTTTGGACGTTTAGTCCTTAGACCTTTATGCTTTTGTACACGTTTGGAGGCTGGCCATTCGCCCATGCCTAGACCTTTCACTTATATATTTTCAACGGTGGAGTTTCTACACCCCATAGATTAAGGTGTGGAGCTCTGCCGTTCTTCATGAATTAATGCAAAGTACTATTGTTTTTCTATTCAACTCAAGCTTATTCTTATTCTAAGATATTCACTCACAGTTCAACCTGTTAAATGTGATGATCCGTGACACTCATCATCATTCTCACCTATGAACGCGTGCCTGACAACCACTTCCGTTCTATCTGCAATAGCTTGAGTGTGTATCTCTTAGCCTTCTGGTTCACGATCAGAGTCTTCGTGGTATAGGCTAGAATTCTTGGCGGCCATTCCGGAGATCCGGAAAGTCTAAACCTTGTCTGTGGTATTCCGAGTAGGATCTGGGAAGCGATGACTGTGACGAGCTTCAAACTCGCGAGTGTTGGGCGTAGTGACAGACGCAAAAGGATCAATGGATCCTATTCCAACATGATCGGGAACCGACAGATGATTAGCCGTGCGGTGATAGCACATTTGGACCATTTTCACTGAGAGGACGGATGGTAGCCATTGACAACGGTGATCCCCCAACATAAAGCTTGGCATAGAAAGGAGTATGAATGATTGAATGAAGGCAGTAGGAAAGCAGATATTCAGAAGGAGCAAAGCATCTCCATACGCTTATCTGAAATTCTCACCAATGAATTACATAAGTATTTCGATCTTATTTTCTGTTTTAATTATATTATAATTATCAAAATCCCATAACCATTTGAATCCGCCTGACTGAGATTTACAAGGATGACCATAGCTTGTTTCAAGCCGACAATCTCCGTGGGATCGACCCTTACTCACGTAAGGTTTATTACTTGGACGACCCAGTACATTTGCTGGTTATTTGTGCGAAGTTGTGAAGAAGAATTGAGATTATGATCGTGCACCAAGTTTTTGGCGCCATTGAGATCACAATTTCGTGCACCAAGTTTTTGGCGCCGTTGCCGGGGATTGTTCGAGTTTGGACAATTGACGGTTCATCTTGTTGCTCAGATTAGGTAATTTTATTTTAATTTTAAGCTTTTTGTTTTTATTATTTTTATTTTCGAAAAAATTTTCAAAAAAAAATTATTCTATGTTCTTCAGAACTTTTAAGAATGAATTCTAGAGTTTCATGAGATATGTTGAATCCTGGCTGGCTGTTAAGCCATGTCTAATCTTTTGAACCGAGGTTTCAACTATCCTTAAAAGAGCTTCTTTGTCTTTCTTAGCAAATTAGCTGTTGTATGAAATGATCTGCTAAAGTTTGGCTGGCCATTGACCATGTCTAGTGTTTTGGACCGGAGCTTTTATTGAAAGCTTGGCTGGCTAGTAAGCCATGTCTAATTCCTGGACTGGAGCTTTAGACTAACATTGCATGATTCATGGAATTCTCATTAAAAATTTTGAAATCCTTATTTTTCTTTTTCCAAATAATTTTCAAAAAATACAAAAAAAAAAAATAAAATCATAAAACCAAAAATAATTTGTGTTTCTTGTTTGAGTCTTGGGTCAAATTGTAAGTTTGGTGTCAATTGCATCTTTTTAATTTTCATTAAAATTTTCGAAAACTCATGTGTTCTTCATGATCTTCAAGTTGTTCTTGATGATCTTCTTTGTTTGATTTTTGCACTTCCATATTTTGTGTCTTTTCTTGTTTTTCATATGCATTTTCAATTTGTTAGTGTCTAAACATTGAAACTTTCTAAGTTTGGTGTCTTGCATGTGTGTCTTTTCTTAAAAATTTTCAAAAATAAATTCTTGGTGTTCATCTTGACATTCAAAGTGTTCTTGCATATTTTTCTTGTTTTGATTCATAATTTCTATGTTTTGTTTCAATTTGGTGTTTTTCTCTCTCCTCATTAAAAATAAAAAAAATATCTTTCCCTTATTTACAAATAAATTTTGAAAATTTGGTTTGACTTAGTCAAAAAATTTTAAAATTTAGTTGTTTCTTATGAGTCAAGTCAAATTTTCAATTTAAAAATCCTATCTTTTCAAAATCTTTTCAAAAATCAAATCTTTCTCATTTTTTTATTAATATTTTCGAAAACTTAAAAAAAATGATTTTCAAAATCTTTACTAACAATTAACGTGATTGATTCAAAACTTTTAAAGTTTGTTACTTGTCTATTAAGAAAGGTTCAATTTTTAAATTTTAGAATCATATCTTTAGTTTCTTGTTAGTCAAGTAATCAACTTTAATTTTTCAAAAATCAAATCTTTTTAATTTCCTTTTCAAATCTTTTTTTAAAAATAAATCTCAAATCACATGTTTTTCAAAATCAACTTCAAAATCTTTTCTAACTTCTTATCTTTTCAAAATTATTTTTCAAATCTTTTTCAATTAATCTCATCTTTTTGTTTGATTCTTATCTTTTTCAAAACTACCTAACTAATTTTCTCTCTCTAATTTTCGAAAACTCCTCACCCTTTTTTTTTCAAAATTCTTTTTAATTAACTAATTGTTTCAAATTTTAATTTTAATTTTGTTTTTCTTTTTAATTTTCGAATTATAACTGATTTTTAAATAAAAATAAAAATATTTTTCCTTTTATTTTAATTTAAATTTGAATTCTTCTCTGTCTCATCTCTTTCTATTTATTGATTTAATTACTAACACTTCTCTTCTACTCAAAATTCGAACCCCCTCTTCTTCTCTGTGTTCAAATTTTTCTCTTCTCCTTCTTCTATTCTTCTCTTCTTCTACTCACATAAAGGAATCTCTATACTGTGACATAGAGGATTCCTCTTCTTTTCTGTTCTCTTCTTTTTCATATTAGCAGGAACAGGGACAAAGACATTCTTATTGAAGCTGATCCTGAACCTGAAAGGACTCTTAAGAGGAAACTAAGAGAAGCTAAAGCACAACCCTCTGGAGAGAACCTGACAGAAATTTTCGAAAAAGAAGGAGACATGGCCGAACCCAATAACAATGCCAACAATGCAAGGAAGATGCTTGGTGACTTCATTGCACCCTATTCTGACTTCTATGGAAGAAGCATCTCAATTCTTGCCATTGGAGCAAACAACTTTGAGCTTAAGCCTCAATTAGTTTCTCTAATGCAACAGAATTGCAAGTTTCATAGACTTCCATTGGAAGATCCTCATTAGTTCTTAGCTGAATTCTTGCAAATCTGTGACACTGTCAAGACCAATAGAGTTGATCCAGAGGTCTACAGGCTTATGCTTTTCCCTTTTGCTGTAAGAGACAGAGCTAGAACATGGTTGGATTCACAACCTAAGGAAAGCTTGAACTCTTGGTAAAAGCTGGTCAGTGCTTTCCTGGCCAAATTCTTTCCACCTCAAAAGATGAGCAAGCCTAGAGTGGAAATCCAAACCTTCAGACAGAAGGAAGGTGAGTCCCTTTATGAAGCATGAGAAAGATATAAGCAATTGATTAAAAGGTGTCCTACTGACATGCTTCCAAAATGGAGCATCATATGTATATTCTATGATGGTCTGTCTGAGTTATCAAAAATGTCATTGGACCATTCTGCAGGAGGATCTCTTCATCTGAAAACCCCTGCAGAAGCTCAGGAACTCATTGAAATGGTTGCAAATAACCAGTTTATGTATACCTTTGAGAGGAGTCCTGTGAATAATGGGACGCCTCAGAAGAAGGGAGTTCTTGAAATTGATACTCTGAATGCCATATTGGCTCAGAACAAAATATTGACTCAGCAAGTCAATATGATTTTTCAGAGTCTGAATGGATTGCAAGCTACATCCAACAGTACTAAAGAAGCATCTTCTGAAGAAGAAGCTTATGATCCTGAGAATCCTGCAATGGCAGAGGTGAATTACATGAGAGAACCCTATGGAAACACCTATAATCCTTCATGGAGAAATCATCCAAATTTCTCATGGAAGGACCAACAGAAGCCTCAACAAGGCTTCAATAATAATGGTGGAAGAAATAGGTTTAGCAATAGCAAGCCTTTTCCATCATCTTCTCAGTAATAGACAGAGAATTCTGAACAGAGCCATTCTGGCCTGGCAACCATAGGCTCTGATCTATCCAAGACCACACTAAGTTTCATGAATGAAATAAGGTTCTCTATTAGAAATTTGGAGGCACAGGTGGGTCAGCTGAGTAAGAAGATTACTGAAACTCCTTCCAGTACTCTCCCAATTAATACAGAAGAAAACCCCAAGAGAGAGTGCAAAGCTATAACCATGACCAACATGGCCGAACCTGGAGAGAGTGAGGAGGACATGAGTCCCAGTGAGAAAAGCCTCATAGGACGTCCCCTAGACAGAAAGGAGTTTCCCTTTGAGGAACCAAAGGAATCTGAGGCTCATACAGAGACCATAGAGATTCCATTGAACTTCCTTCTGCCATTCATGAGCTCTGATGAATATTCTTCTTCTGAAGAGGATGAAGACATCACTGAAGAGCAAGTTGCTAAATATTTAGGAGCAATCATGAAGCTGAATGCTAAGTTATTTGGTAATGAGACTTGGGAGGATGAACCCCCCTTGCTCACGAATGAACTGAATGCATTAATGAGGCAGACATTACCTCAGAAGAAACCGGATCCCGAAAAATTCTTCATACCTTGTACCATAGGCACCATGACCTTTGAGAAGACTCTGTGTGACCTGGGGTCAGGGATAAACCTCATGCCACTCTCTGTAATGGAGAAACTGGGAATCTTCGAGGTACAAGCTACAAGAATCTCACTAGAGATGGCAGACAAATCAATGAAACATGCTTATGAACTAGTAAAGGACGTGCTAGTGAAGGTTGAAAGCCTTTACATCCCTGCTGATTTCATAATCCTAGACACTAGAAAGGATGAGGATGAATCCATCATCCTTGGCAGACCCTTCCTAGCCACAGCAAAAGCTATGATTGATGTTGACAGAGGAGAGTTGGTCCTTCAGCTGAATAAGGACTACCTTGTATTTGAGACTCAAGGGTCTCTTTCTGTAACCATGGAGAGGAAGCATGAAAAGCTTCTCTCAATACAGAGTCAAACAAAACCCCCACATTCAAACTCTAAGTTTGGTGTTGGGAGGCCACAACCAAACTCCAAGTTTGGTGTTGAGAGGCCCCAACCCTGCTCTGATTATCTGTGAGGCTCCATGAGAGCTCACTGTCAAGCTATTGACATTAAAGAAGCGCTTGTTGGGAGGCAACCCAATGCTATTTAATTATATCTATTTATTTTCCATTGCTATTTTATGTTTTCTTTAGGTTGATGATCATGTGAAGTCCCAAAAACAACTGAAAAATCAAAAACAGAATGAAAAATAGCTCACCCTGGAGGAAGAGCTTACTGGCGTTTAAACGCAAGTAAGAGTAGCAGAATGGGCATTAAACGCCCAGTCTAGCACCATTCTGGGTGTTTAACGCTAGAAACAGGCACCAGACTGGCGTTTAACGCCAGAACAGAGCATCTAATTGGCGTTTAATGCCAAGAATGGGAGAAAAGCTGGCGTTAAACGCCAGAAACAAGCAGCAACCTGGCGTTTAACGCCAGAAGTGTACTCTAAAGGCGTTTTGCACGCCTAAATGGAGCAGTGATGTTAAGTCCTTGACCCCTCAGGATCTGTGGATCCCACAGGATCCCCACATACCCTACCTTTTCTTCTCTCTTATTCACACCCTTTTATAACACTTCCTCAAATACCCTTCACCAATCACCTCCATACCTCTTCCCCAAATACTCTTCACCACTCACATCCATCCACTCTTCCCCAAAAACCCCACCTACCTCCAAATTCAAAATTCTTTCCCTCCCAAACCCAACCCTAATACACGAAACTTAACCCTTCCCCCACCCCTATATAAACCCCTCAACACTACCTCATTTTCACACATTACAAACACTTCTTCCCCCCTTGGCCGAATACACTCTTCCCTTCCATCTCCTCCATTTTCTTCTTCTTCTACTATTCTCCTTCTTCTTTTGCTCGAGGACGAGCAAACATTTTAAGTTTGGTGTGGTAAAAGCATTGCTTTTTGTTTTTCCATAACCATTAATGGCACCTAAGGCTAGAGAAACCTCAAGAAAGAGGAAAGGGAAGGCAATTGCTTCCACCTCTGAGTCATGGGAGAAGGAGAGATTAATCTCAAAGGTCCATCAAGACTACTTCTATGAAGTTGTGGCCAAGAAAAAGGTGATCCCTGAGGTCTCTTTTAAGCTAAAAAAGGGCAAATACCCAGAGATCCGACAAGAAATTAGAAGAAGAGGATGGGAAGTACTCTCCAATCCTATTCAACAAGTCGAAATCCTAATGGTTCAAGAGTTCTATGCAAATGCATGGATCACTAGGAACCATGATCAAAGTATGAACCCGAATCCAAAGAATTGGCTTACAATGGTTCGGGGGAAATACTTAGATTTCAGTCCGGAAAATGTAAGGTTGGCGTTCAACTTGCCAATGATGCAAGAAAACGCACGCCCCTACACTAGAAGGGTCAACTTTGATCAAAGGTTGGACCAAGTCCTCATGGACATATGTGTGGAAGGAGCTCAATGGAAAGTTGACTCAAGAGGCAAGCTGGTTCAATTGAGAAGACCGGACCTTAAGCCTGTAGCTAGAGGATGGTTGGAGTTTATCCAACGCTCTATCATTCCTACTAGCAACCGATCCGAGGTAACTGTGGGTCGGGCCATCATGATCTATAGTATCATGATTGGGGAGGAAGTGGAAGTTCATGAGTTTATACCTCAAGAACTCTATAAGGTGGCTGACAAGTCCTTCACTTTGGCAAGGTTAGCCTTTCCTCACCTCATTTGTCACCTCTGCAATTCAGCTGGAATTGACATAGAGGGAGACATCCTCATTGATGAGGACAAGCCCATCACTAAGAAAAGGATGGAGCAAACAAGAGAGCCCACTCATGGACCTCAACAAGAGCATGAGAAAATTCCTCATCATGAAATCCCTGAGATGCCTCAAGGGATGCACTTTCCTTCACAAAACTATTGGGAGCAAATCAACACCTCCCTAGGAGAATTAAGTTCCAACATGGGACAACTAAGGATGGAGCACCAAGAGCACTCCATCATTCTCCATGAGATTAGAGAAGATCAAAGAGCTATGAGGGAAGAGCAATAAAGGCAAGGAAGAGACATAGAGGAGCTCAAGAACACCATTGGTTCTTCAAGAGGAAGAAGACGCCACCCTCACTAAGGTGGACCCGTTCCTTAATCTCCTTGTCTAGTTAATTTTTTCTATTTTCGTTCTCTATGCTTTATTTTTATTTATGTTTGTGTCTTATTACATGATCATTAGTGTCTAGTGTCTATGCCTTAAAGATATGAATGTCCTATGAATCCATCACCTTTCTTAAATGAAAAATGTTCTAAAAACAAAAGAACAAGAAGTACATGATTTCGAATTCATCCTTGAGCTTAGTTTAATTATTTTGATGTGGTGGCAACACTTTTTGTTTTCTGAATGAATGCTTGAACAGTGCATATTTTTTGAATTTGTTGTTTATGAATGTTAAATTTGTTGGCTCTTGAAAGAATGATGAAAAGGAGAAATGTTATTGATAATCTAAAAAATCATAAAATTGATTCTTGAAGTAAGAAAAAGCAGTGAAAAATACAAAGCTTGCAGAAAAAATAAGAGAAAAAAAAGTGGAAAAAAAAAGAAAAAAAAGGTAAGCAGAAAAAGCCAATAGCCCTTTAAACCAAAAGGCAAGGGTAAAAAGGATCCAAGGTTTTGAGCATTAATGGATAGGAGGGCCCAAAGGAATAAAATCTTGGCCTAAGCGGCTAAACCAAGCTGTCCCTAACCATGTGCTTGTGGTGTGAAGGTGTCAAGTGAAAAGCTTGAGACTAAGCGGTTAAAGTCGAGGTCCAAAGCAAAAAAAAAGAGTGTGCCTAAGAACCCTGGACACCTCTAATTGGGGACTTTAGCAAAGCTGAGTCACAATCTGAAAAGGTTCACCCAGTTATGTGTCTGTGGCATTTATGTATTCGGTGGTAATACTGGAAAACAAAGTGCTTAGGGCCACGGCCAAGACTCATAAAGTAGCTGTGTTCAAGAATCAACACACTGAACTAGGAGAATCAATAACACTATCTGAATTCTAAGTTCTTATAGATGCCAAAACTGTTCAGAGGCAAAAAGCTACTATCCCCGCTCATCTAAATTGGAGCTAAGTTTCATTGATATTTTGGAATTTATAGTATATTTTCTTCTTTTTATCCTATTTGATTTTCAGTTTCTTGGGGACAAGCAACAATTTAAGTTTGGTGTTGTGATGAGCGGATAATTTATACGCTTTTTGGCATTATTTTTACATAGTTTTTAGTATGATTTAGTTAGTTTTAGTATATTTTTATTAGTTTTTAAATAAAAATCATATTTCTAGACTTCACTATCAGTTTGTGTATTTTTCTGTAATTTCAGGTAATTTCTGGCTGAAATTGAGGGACTTGAGCAAAAATCTAATTCAGAGGCTGAAGAAGGACTGCAGATACTGTTGGATTCTGACCTCCCTGCACTCGAAATGGATTTTCTGGAGCTACAAAAACCCAATTGGCGCGCTCTCAATTGCGTTGGAAAGTAGACATCCAGTGCTTTCCAGCAATATATAATAGTTCATACTTTGCCCAATTTTTGACGACGCAAAATGGCGTTCAAACGCCAACTTCCTGCCCTATTCTGGAGTTAAACGCCAGAAACAGGTTGCAAATCAGAGTTAAACGCCAGAAACCGGCTACAACCTGGCGTTTAACTCCAAAAAGATTTTCTACACATGAAAGCTCAATGCTCAGCCCAAGCACACACCAAGTGGGCCCGGAAGTGGATTTCTGCATCATTTACTCATTTATGTGAACCCTAGGTTACTAGTTTAGTATAAAAACTACTTTTAGAGATTTATTTTATATCTTTGGACATTTACTCCTTAGACCTTTAAGCTTTTGTACATGTTTGGAGGCTGGCCATTCGGCCATGCCTAGACCTTTCACTTATGTATTTTCAACGGTGGATTTTCTACACCCCATAGATTAAGGTGTGGAGCTCTGCTATTCTTCATGAATTAATGCAAAGTACTATTGTTTTTCTATTCAACTCAAGCTTATTCTTATTCTAAGATATTCACTCGCACTTCAACCTGTTGAATGTGATGATCCGTGACACTCATCATCATTCTCACCTATGAATGCGTGCCTAACAACCACTTCCGTTCTATCTGCAATAGCTTGAGTGTGTATCTCTTAGCCTTCTGGTTCACGATCAGAGTCTTCGTGGTATAGGCTTGAATTATTGGCGGCCATTTCTGAGATCCGGAAAGTCTAAACCTTGTCTGTGGCATTTCGAGTAGGATCTGGGAAGGGATGACTGTGACGAGCTTCAAACTCGCGAGTGTTGGGCGTAGTGACAGACGCAAAAGGATCAATGGATCCTATTCCAACATGATCGAGAACCGACAGATGATTAGCCGTGCGGTGATAGCACATTTGGACCATTTTCACTTAGAGGACGGATGGTATCCATTGACAACGGTGATCCCCGAACATAAAGCTTGCCATGGAAAGGAGTATGAATGATTGAATGAAGGCAGTAGGAAAGCAGAGATTCAGAAGGAGCAAAGTATCTCCATACTATTATCTGAAATTTTCACCAATGAATTGCATAAGTATTCTGATCTTATTTTCTGTTTTAATTATATTCTAATTATCAAAATCCCATAACCATTTGAATCCGCCTGACTGAGATTTACAAGGATGACCATAGCTTGCTTCAAGCCGACAATCTTCGTGGGATCGACCCTTACTCACGTAAGGTTTATTACTTGGACGACCCAGTGCACTTGCTGGTTAGTTGTGCGAAGTTGTGAAGAAGAATTGAGATTATGATCATGCACCAAGTTTTTGGTGCCATTGAGATCACAATTTCGTGTACCAGTGTTCCTGGGGTTCCTTAGTCCCGTCGTACCTCATGTCCGTCGGCTTGTCGAAATTTCTCGGAAGCCGGACCTTGAGGATCGAGGGGTGGAAAGGAGTGGCTCCCATGATGATGGGTTCTAGCCGTTTCCTGGCTTTCCCCTTTTGGGACTCCCCGCGGCTTTCAGATCTACCTTGGTTAGATCGGGAGGTCGCCTGTGTATGTGCTTCGTCTTCACACTTTGTCGAGCTCCTTTCTCGGCTCCCGTATCTCCGGGAGGGAGAGTGGGTGCGGACTGGCTGGCGTCTCCGTGGGATCGGCTCCTCGTTGCTAGCTCCCTTTCAAGGTTTTGCACTCTATGTCTAAGCTCCTGCATAATCTTAGTGTTGTCGGCTCCCGTCCCTCCAAAGGGACGTCTTTCAGGGGTCTTGGTGTAGATTGGTTGGTTCGGCTGAACAGAGGATCGTGGTAGTTCGCCGGCACGGGCTGTCGAACTCGCCCTACTCAGGTGAGCCCCTCCTCCTTCGCAAAGTTCCTCCAACGTGGGGAGTCGCTCCATGTCTGCTCTAGGTCCCTGCAGATGGCACTAATGTTCGTTACCTAGGAAACCTTGGGTGCTCGACGGGTCGGCTGGTGCGGAGAGAACGAGCGGGTGAGGCCTTGAACGGACTTAGAGCGGGAGTATCGGTGTCTTCTGGAAGATGGTGACGTCGGAGATGGTGTTGACCGAGGGGGTGGCCACCTGCAAGGACACTCCGACGATCAAGTCAGCATCCGTATGAGGTGATAGCCAAATTAGGTAAGATGTCACATACCATGGGGGGAGAGCTGACCTCTCCCCTTATATACTGTGCTGGGTGGGCCCATAGGTGTCCTAACCCACTAGCTAGGAAGCTTCTATGAGCTGTCCTAGTCCACGTGGAAATCGGTTTATTCTAGCATCTGGGTCAGGAATCTCGGGTGCCGTCTCAGGGTTACCGACCCGACTGGTTGCTAGGCGCGGTGACTTGAGCCACTTGCGGTAAGTCGCGTGTGTTTCGGGTTGGGTGTGGTGGACCGACCCGCTAGGTCGCCTCTTGAGGCAGGTCCGGAACTTGGGTCGGAGGTGGTGGTCCGACCCATCGGGTAAGCGGGCTGGACTGTGGCAGTCCGTAACATATATAATAACAAGTTCAAATAAATAGATCGTAAGTCTTCTCAAATTTTTTTTAATATCATAACAAATTCAATAGTTTATATCTTATATGTATATAATAACTATTTATTGAATGCTTTATATCTTAGGAATGATAGTGGAGTTTGGGTGACCAGTTGGATGAGAGAATGTACTTTATTTTCAGGTAATATTTATAACATTTGTATTTTTAACATTATTTTTTCAACACTCTTCTAATTATAATTATATTATTGGTGCTCTAATCAGATTAACAACTCCACACGAATGAGACTTTCCGTGGATCTGGTTTTTGAGGAGTACAACGATTTAAGTCTCGTAATCCAAGAGAATGCTTGGAAATATAGGAGCAGGGTGGAAGCAGAGCATGAAGATATTTGGGAGTGGGGAATTATCTTTTTAGATATTTTTACTATTTTCTTTGAAAGTCAAATTACTAAGCTATTTTTAATTAGTTTATACACTAATTTATCCTTCTTCTACATATCACAATTCTATATTACTAATTTTCTTTACTTTATCAGTTAATATAAGTTATTAGTAACCTATATATTATCATAACTAATTATTGCTGGGTATGATAGATACAATATAACTTAATCCAAATAATGAGCAAGACCAAAGTTCAAACATATCCTGAATTTATAAGATATAATCAATCTATCTTAAGTTATATAATACAATATAACTTCATAAACATAATCATATAAAGCTACAAAGTACAACATCAATCATAAAATGAAGTCACACAATTATTATTCACTTGAGGGAGGAGGAAGAGGCAAGACTCTTTCAGAAATATTCCAATATTGCATCACTACTATGCAAATATCAAAGTATATTGGTCTATGCTGCAAGGATCCACAAAGCACTTGGACAACATTAGGAATGTCACTCTGCTTGTAATATTTAAGACAGAATTCATCATTGTTGACATTGAGCCTGCAATCATCCATTTTTCTTTAAAAGATCCCAAGTACATCTACGGTAAGTAGGATAGCGAAATTGGGGGGGGGGGGAAGGAGGATTAAAGCACAAATTTGAAGTCAAGAGCAAGAAAATAGAACTGAAGTACCAATAGAGTATATCTCATGAAAAGTAAGAAAAGGCTCAAAGTGGTCGCAAGAATAATCTTGCCCGTAGGTACATTCATAGCTTGAGGGATATATTACCTACAATCAAATCATAACCAAACTTAGTATAAAAAAGGCTCAAAGTTTGACAATAATGTCAATTTGCTTATATAAGTAGAATATACAAGTATCAATCTATAGGAAGCAAATTTTACCATAAATGCTGATAAGTTGTCCTTGTGAGTTTCTGCGGCCTACCTTAACTCTGCAATGTTAATGTTACCCTTGGCATCAGTTCCCACAGAAACAATTTTCGTGCCACACATGGCAGCACTGGCAGGATTTGTACCATGTGCCGAGACAGGTATAATGCAAACATTTCAGTGGTGGTCTCCTCTTGCCTGCAGTTTCCATTTTCCAAAATATTAAGAACCATTGCAGGAATTTATTTAAGCAACATTAAAAAATAAAAAAATTGATCTCTTATAAATATATAGCAAAACAATAGCACAACTGAAGGTTATCAACTATTGGATGGAATGAACAGGTACAATGTTAAACAAAATTGTCAAATACTGCTTTGGAATGTAAGTAAATCAGAAGAGTCATAAATTAACTCATAAATTGATAAAAAAATCCTTTCCAATAGCAAATATTTACCATAGAAGTTAAGCGGACATATTTAAAATGAGCCAAGTCATCATACCAAATGATATGATCGAATAACCATAAGCCCAGCATACTCTCCTACAGCTCCAGCATTTGGTTGCAAAGAGAAGGAGTCAAACCCGGTGATGGTACACAGCAAGTCACCCAAATTGTTGAACATTTTCTGACACTAAATTTTATTGTGTAGAAACAGAAAATAAAATTAAAAAAATCTATTCTCTCCCATATTTTCAGACCATAGATCATTTATAAGAATCTAAAAAGAAGCATTTAAACATCTAACTAGCTACTTAATAACCTTGAGCCTGTTCAGTTGGTGTAAAAGGGTGAATATCAGTGAAGCTGAGCTATGTTACTGGCATCATCTCAGTTGTTGCATTCAACTTCATAGTACAAGTTCCAAGTGGAAACATGTTGTGGCGTAACGAGAGATCCTTGAATTGTAACCTATGAATGTACCTGAGTAACACATGCTCAGTGTGGTCGCAAGAACTCATGAAAAGCTGCCCGAAAAAATTCATTCCAAATATTTCAGCACCTCTAAGTGGTATTTCCTTTGCAATTGTTAGCCCAATCATATTAATCTTGCATTCTGGACAATATCATGGTCCTTCTGGTATATGCATTTCCATAACACCATACACCTGGAGTAATAACTCAGAATTGTATTAATATATAACTATAGTTCCATTATAAGAAGAAACAAAACCAGAAAAATAGAATAAAAATAGAATCATTGATAAACAATTGAAACAAAGTTTCCTCTAACATATATCAAACACAAATTGAAATTAAACTTCATTCAAATTCACAAAAAACTTGCCATAGAAAAAACAATAACAAAATAAAGTAAATAGAATCCGAGTTTGGAAAGAAGCAATAAAATATATATCATATACAAGAGATAGGGTGAAAACGACACCAATAGAAAAGCAGGTTACGCGACGGCGGGGAAGCGGGTTGCGTGGCAAAGATGAGTGGACGAGAGAGACGGCAGAGGGAGAGGAAGAGACAATGACAATAGTGATTGAAAGATGGGCAAAACCCTATCAGAGCAAATTTTCACTAATTTGAATATGGGATCAAAATAAAAAAGGAAAAAAGTGTAATAGGAATAACTTGTTATTTTCTAATTATTAATTTTTCAAAAATAATAAAATAGGGTTCAATTTATAATTATTTTTAGGTGGGTTAACAATACTCCTACATAAAATATGGAGTAAAAAATCAGTGGCCAAAAGAAAATAATTTATTATTAATTAAAGAAAGGTAATTTACCGGAGTTACGTTGGAGTGTTTATTGTCTCATTGACTTATCTACTCTTTACAAGTGTAAGTGTGCTAAAAAACTCATCCATATATACTGGTCTTTCTCGCGATTTCTCCTGCATAATAATGTAAGCAATAATTAAATTATAACAAATAAAAAGAAAACATTAAACAATAATTGAGAAAATTATATCGACACTTGACCTAAAATAAATTATTTACCAAGAACAACTTTACACTGAAAAAGGTGTTATCTTGTACAATATAATGTGAAGGGAACCACTTTAAATCTATTTTCTGGCAGTTGTATTTTTTATCTGTAATTGATTATAATTTTCAATGTTTTAATATCTCATCAATTCACCAAAAAATTCTAGCGGGATCTAATATAGACATACACATTTTTTTCAAATTGTAGGGGTATAGTAGTATTAAACCTCCAAATTTAGTAGATATAATCCTTTTTCATTATAAGAATGTAAAAACATTTCTATTTTATAACAATGAATTACATTTTGTTATTATATAACAAATATGCCACACACACACACACACACATATATATATATATATATATAACATATTCTTATTATGGTCGCTCGTTTTCAAGTGCTTTTTATTGAACCATCCGGTATGTTTATAACTTTCAAATTGAACTGGTAGTTCATGTATTGTAGACCAGGCACAGAGCGTACCATTGGACCTCTTCTAGAACTCCGTTATTCAAGTAAAGAAATGGGGCGATTGCTTGCTTTTCTCTTTCCCTTTAGCTTGGGACTTCTTAGTAGTATGAATCCCATCTATTGATTCCCTTTCCTTCGACACCTTCTAAGGTTGGCGAAACGGGTTGCTAGTTGTGTATCGCCGCTCCATAAGTCCAGCTAGAAGAAGGCCATCTCCCTCACCTAAAAATCTCATAGTTATATATTGTAATCAATGTAAGACTAAGTAAATAAAATTTACCTTTCACTCTGAGAACCATATTTTTCGAATATCTTCTTCTGTCTTATCAAAACCTAATCAATACTTGTAGTTTTCCTTGAAAACTTTAGTAATGTGTTTGGAGCCAGGCTTAGCTAGGAACCAAATACATCAAAGACAAAAAAAATGGTATTACAAATAAAAGATATCAATAGATTTTATATAAAATATAAAATAAGGCAAAGACATTATTTAGTAATAATGAAAGATACTATTTATAAAATTTTTTTTTGAATAAGAAAGCTCAACACAATAAATGGAGCAAGAACAATAACAAGCAAATAAAAAAGTTAAAAAAGAAAAAATTGCAAAAAAAACTCATCAACCATTTTTTGTGCTCCTCTTTAGTGTACTCCTAATTTTGTACTCCTAATTTTATACTTGTAGAAACATCTTCAACCACTCCAATCTTACTAAAACTCTGTCAATCCAATTGCAAGATCGCTAAGCGAAATCCACAAAGTCCATATCTTCTTTTATCCAATTCTTACTAAAATTCTGTTAATCTGACAGCATCCTTTCTCCCTTCTACCTGCACAATCTCGTTGAAGTCTCCCATAAAGTCTGACATAACTCTGCAATATAACTCAATTTCTCCCATAGAGAAAATTTCTCTTCTATTGTATGAACTCCATACACCACAGAAAGCATAATTAAAATTATTTTTAGTAAGACTCATTCAACACACAACCAAAACTCCCCTCTATGACAACGACTTATTTTAAACATTATTTCATCCCAAATTAACAGTAAACCACCTGAGACACCCTCCGACTCAACATATTCTCATCCCGCAGCATCACTCTCCCGAATTCTTATTACATCAAACTTCGTCATTACCCGCTACATAATCTCAAACAAGCCAAACGTATTCAACTTAAATTTTTCTTGACGTTTTTGACCATGCTCAATTTTTCATCACCCATTAACCCTCTAACATTCCAAGAACAAATTATTTTAATAAATTATTACATACCTTTTTTTTTATTTTTGGGCCTGCAGCGTCTTGCTTTCTCTTTTTGTTTTGCCAATCTTCTTTTCTGAGCAATTTTTTCATTATGTACTTTGAGAATAGCCATAATATCATCTTCTTCATTGTATAAAATTGCACCTGATTCCAACGCGAGGTCCCAAATTTTTCTATTTTCAAGCATTTGCTCCTCTAAAATATTATTTCTGTTTCACTTACTTCCTTCATTCTTGTTCGAACCACCATCATCAACCACCCTCTTCCCAACTACTTTTTCATCGTGTTTCGATAGCTTCCCCTGTCTCTTTGTCAATTTTGTTTCCTTTGTGCCGAAACTCATGCCACTATTATTCACAATGTCATCCCTATAAAATTTAAATTAAGTAAACGACAAACTATTTGGCACCATCATATCTAAGTTTAAGAGTGTTCGTGGTAAAATGGCTACAAGCAGATGTGATGATTTTGATTAGTGAAGGTTGAATTGCTTTCACAATACATCCTTCAACCATGTAATACCCTTCACCAATTACGATTAGTAGCACCCTAAACTGAATCTGAACCAGCATTGGAAGTTGGAACCATCAATAAATCCTCCACCTATATAAGTTGAAGCTGGTAATCTATCACCAACAGATCGATGATATAACTATTTAAGAGGGGCACGTGAAGGTCAGAAAAGTATACAAAAATGGGAGTTGATTGGTACTTTTTTTTTATTATTAAGAACAAAGAAACTTAAAAGACTTTTCATCATCATCAACATCATCATCATCATCAACAACAACAACAACAATAATAATAATATTGTGGAAAAAATTAAGAAACAAACATATATAGGATTTGTTATTATATTTGACAAATAATTTTATTAACCATGTGTTAAATATTGAATGGTTAATTAACAATAATGTTTCATATATAACTGGATTTTTATTTCAATTTTTGAAATATTTTTTAATTAATTTTTGTTCTCATTGCAATAATTGTATTACCTTTAATTTGGTTTCGATATGTTTTACTTATTTTACATTTTTGTTTCGGCAGTGAAATAAGCATAGCACCTCAAACATATATACGTGGAGTATTTTTTTACTAATTCTTTGTGTGTCATTGCATTTACTTTTATACTTTTCCATTAACGTTTACATTAACTAATAAGGTTTACTTGATATTTAGACGCTTATTTATGTTAGTATTATATTGGATTGGGTATCTAACCAGTTAATACACACTTCTAAACTTTTAGATGTAAAAATAATATAAAAAATAATATTATATATAATATCCCACTCCTAAATCTTCCAGAGAAATATCAAGAATCAAATTTAATCAAACTTTACAAACTGTGTTGACTTGACTGACATATTAACATGAAGAACAAAACACATAACTAAACCAAAGCTCAACATTTTCATTACTATTTTTAATTAGATTAGAATTAGATTAAAGGACACAAAAAAGAAAGCAAAAGAAAACACGATCAAGAGCTTTTTATTTTCCCTCCCTATAATTAGGATATCCATTTTCAAACATTGTGACCAACTTTTGTTAGCTTTTTGACCCCTTAACAAATAAGACAGCTGATCTAAAATTTAAAAAAAATATATATAATATTATTATTACATTAAATATTTTTTATATAAACCAAAGTCATTTAAATATTGAAAAAGTATGGGTGAACAATAATACTAGTGAACAATATGAACAATGGAGTTATAAAAGTAAATTAATGATTAGTTTAATTAATGATTTAATTAATTTAATTAAAATAATAACCATTTTCAAATTTTAAAAAAATTAGATTTTTGAATACGGAACAGTTACGTTTCCTATCCTCTCACACCATATCTCTTCCCTTTTTCGGTGGACCTTCCCAACAATGAAGCCAGCCTTCCCCCCCCCCCCCACCCACCCACGACCGATGCTTTCTCCCTCTATGTCAACGTCCGACCAGCCCCCCAAGCGGAGAATTTTTTTCCCCACATCCCACAACCCGTGCCCGGTGCAGTCTACCGTAGGTGACCGGGATCATGCACTGTGCAGCCCATGACTGATCCGGTGTAATACACGAGAGAGTTACACCTCCCATTTCATACGTACGTGACCTCTAACAGCCATTTTAATGGAGGAAAATTCCGTTGAACCGAGTTGTCTCGCGCCAGATTCTTTCACCGACGACATTACCACGCATTCGATCGACAACCTGCTCAAGTCGTTCGATGGTTAAACTGAACAGTCAGACAAGGTGACCAATGTATGTTGTTTCTTTCAGATGTATGTTTATTTTCATATAAATTAGATGGCTATTAAAAGATCAACATTCTTAACCCGTAATGATATTTTGTTACAAAAGGTAAAATTTGGATGGTGTAATATATAAGTGGATAATCCCGTAAAAAAATTAGTTTCAATTTTTTCTATTTAAAAAGAATTACATTTTTGGAATTGTGGGATGTTATAATACAATGTACTGGTTAGTTGTTATTACTTACTAGCTACAGCTTGGTTTCTTGTTAGGTTTTTATTACTTGTTACAATGAACCATTGTTCAAGTTCTAAAGAAGATGAAGATGGAAAATTATTTACTGGAGATGATAAATTGTTACATTACCTTTTTAATAGGTTACCCTGAGATGTAGTATAATATGGATGTTTGCTTCAGTAGGTTATTGGATGGTTATTTCTATTGGCGTCCAGATGGTTATTTTTAAGAGGATTAGGAATTGTGTTATTAGTTACAAGAATTATAATGCGGATGTTTGCTTCAGTAGATTAGTGGATGGTTATTTATATTGGTTCTCAGATGGTTATTTTTAAGAGGATTAGGAAATGTGTGTTATTAGTTACAAGAATTATAATGCGGATGTTCGCTTCAGTAGGTTAGTGGATGGTTATTTCTATTGGTGCCCAGATGGTTATTTTTAATAGGATTAGAAATTGTGTGTTTAGTTACAAGAATTTTAATGCGGATGTTCGCTTCAGTAGGTTAGTGGATGGTTATTTCTATTAAGCCCGGATGGTTATTTCTAACAGAATAGAAAATTGTGTTATTAGCTCCAAGTAGTACAAGGTGGATGTTCGATTTAATAGGGGAGCGGATGGTTATTTCCATTATTTGATGTGATTCTACATGTGTGTGGATGCATACTCTTATTACTTGTGTTGTTATTTACTATTAGCTTTTAGGCAGCCTTAACTACATGCAAGAAAATCATATGGTTTGCAAAAGAAATAAACCATAGAAACGGAATTTGCTAAGAAAATTTATGAAGTCTTTTGTAACAAAACTTCAAACCATAGACACAAAAAGAAGCCATCAAGAATTGAATGTAGGGTTTGAAAACTAAGTACAACTATTGCTTTCTTCCTTTTCGGTTCTTCCTCACAGCAAATTCTCCCACTCTTTTCATCAATATCCTTGTGCTTGGTGCTGTAAAGGGTGATTTAACCACCTTTTTCTTGTTTCTTTGACGGTTGCGGCGTACATGTCCATCATTTTGCTCCAACAAAGATCACATCGTCTCAATTGATTCATTGTGTGCTTCCATGACAATATCCAACATCAGCTCACGTCTCATTGACAGAAGCATTTCCTATGTAGTGTTTAAAATGTCAGCATGTTGTTTAATGTGTCAAATTAACATGAAATGATTAAAAAACAAATTAAACAGAGACCGACTGGTTAACTTACATCATTCCATTCATCTATGTTACAATCTTTAGTTCATGTCTCCATGAATTTAATGGCATTGATGCCACAATCCCAACTCATTAATCAAGTAAAAATGATGCCATCAATAAAATATTAATGCTAAAGCCACTGCCAACGGATTCATTTATCGGGTTTGTTGCTTGGTTCTACTTACCCATTTGGTTGCATGGGGACTTTGGCATATGCACATATTGGGCCATTCGTACTTCGGTCATATGTCAGAATGGCCACTTTAGCCATGTCTTCAATTAGCCGTCCCTGTAAATCACTCATCAATATCTCTTTAACATATGTTTAATATGGTTCATGTAATCATAAATAATGCTTAAGGTGGTGTTTTATCTTACCGCATATGAATCTAGTTTCTTCCATACATCGTCATGTGCCTCATCATGAAGACTATCGATTACCACAATCCTTTTTCTTGCCACGTCAAATACATACAGCCACCAATATCCTCTTGAACACATCGGAAAAAACCACTGTGACAACAATTCACGTATAACAACAGAGTCAAATATTACCTGCATGGTGTACCATGCAGGACAAGCAGATCAAATCCTACATAAGTGAAACAATCATCCCATGCACGGGCACCAATACAACTCCCATCCCAATTATGATGAATACTATTCAACAAGTACTATTTAACAAGTCCGTCACGAAAACACATGAGGAGTTGTTCTACATATTCAACAAACACCTATCAAAGTATGCAGAATAATTGATAGGGACAAATACGTTCTCGTCTAAATATGCTGTATCATGCAACACGTAAAATACACCTATGACTCACCCAGTTTCTTTTTGTTGCATCCACTTTGTTAAAGAATCTGGTATCCTCTCCAAAGTTTGGACCCAAGCCCTCATACACCAGAAATGGCCCGTTATGGAACGAATTGAGGTTATGCTGTTGCATGACTGTTTCCTGTTGTCAGAGGATCAGTCAGCTATAAAGTGTTGACAATAAGTTGCGAAAAAAGTACATTACTCATACCAATATTCCTAGACACATAGAGTAGAAATCACGACTGAATCTCATGGACTGTGTATCATTGAATGTGTAACACATCCATTGAATGATCTGCGGTGCAAAATTAAAAGGCACGATATAAAGTGTACAAAGAATACAATGAGTGAAACTAAAACATGTAGATTAAGCACTTTCGTAGGTTGCCAACAGCTCCTCTTCGTTGAGGGAAGAGTTCAGAATCCAACCTCGGACCATGTCCTCCTTATCCTCTTCTAACTTGACATCCTTAAGACTTGGATGTACTGCTGTGATAGGGGGTGTGGTCGGTGGCTTCTCAAGCTGTGTCAAGCCAAGCAAAAAGCTAGGCCTTCCGGGACTCGGGGTCTGGCAGCGTGACTTATTCGGCATCACGGTCTTCAGCGGTTCCATATCTAATGTCTTGGTGTAACTCTTCTGTTCAACTTTTAACAATATCTCCTCCACTTCTGGACACTACACGAAGTTCAAGTCAAACTCTCTGCATCGAAAGCAACAAAGTGAGACAACACAGTTAGCACTCAGATTGAAATCACACGAAAATCAAGATACCGCCAATTCATATATACAACAGATGTTAACTGATAGAGCTTACCTGTCAAAATCATATTCAGCAACTTGCACAAGTGCCGTGGAAGGTGTAACTGGATCCACTTGCTACGCATTTGACGGTTTGGTATCCTGATTTAGCTGCTCGCCAGGCAGGTTCGAGCTGTTATGAAATAGACGGCGCTTTCTTCGAGCAATTGGCACGTAGTTGTCATCGTCGGAGTCGAAAACAACTGCAAGTCTCTCCTTGAGCCTCTGGGAAACACGTGCTGTACTGCTTCCTTTACCGAATTTTGGTCTGACGACGGGCAGCTTTCTTCGCGTGCCTATCTTGCTTTCCTGGGTATGGAATATCCACCGAGTTATCAGGTTTTTAGATACAAACAACTATGTTATAAACTCGCATACAAATCAACGACCACAATAGAAAATTCAATTCATAAAAAGGCTATGTTGTTTCCTATAAGAACTTACATATCACTATGTCAATATCCATGCCAAATACATTTAGAGTTGAACATCGAATACATCTAACACGGCACAAAAACATATTCGGCATCCAACCCCAACAACATTAACATGAGATCAGAGTAATTAATTCATGAAGCCCACCTATATCTACAAGAAGATGAATGCACCCCTTGCGCCGCTGTATGGCTTCTAGGAAGTTTTGATTCAGATGGCCTTGATGGCTTTTTAGCTGGTTTCTTAGGGTCCCCATTTGTAACAGATGTCTCCTTGCATTCCTGTGTACATTCAGTGAGAAATTTATATAACAACTTTTTTTGAGTTCGAGATATAAGTACACTGATGTGAAACCTATAAAACAACCAAACGATATAGGAGCATGCCTCCAGTTGTACAACTAGAAATAAACACTTCAAATGATCATATCATCTAACCGCCTATGACTTTAATGTTGCACGTACTTTACATTCCAACAGGCACATTACCTTCTGAACCGCTCTAGTCCTGCATGCTCTCTTTCTGCTCTTTTTTTGGATGCAGATCCTGCACCCTTCTTCCTGGTTCGAAATTTGGGGTCCTCACGAACTTTTGCCCTATTCCCAATGGGACCCTAATATGAAAAGGTCAACTGAGGTTACAAAACAATCATCCGAAATCCCACGCTAGAAAATTCTAACTGTTTTAATTGGATTATAATATAACAGAGAATGTATCATCCATCTTATTACCTCATCAAGGACATTGGTTGCCTTTTTTCAAGTTCTGATGCAGTCCATGCAGTCGCCTATGGCTCTTGTTCGCGACAACGCTCTAGTGGACCATGCCTCAGCCGCTGAAAGTACAAGAGCTGGATGGAAAGGTTGAACGGTTGATTAGTTTAACATAACCACAAGCAGGATAAATAAGCAGTTGAACAATTAAACTTACCATCAGGGCAAACATGCAGCCGCCACAAATTTAATTGAAACACACATGAAACTTGTGGCGGCTGCATGCCAAAATCTTATAAAGGCAGCAGTACAGCACGTGTTGCCCAGAGGAACAAGGAGAGACTTGCAGTTGTTTTCGACTCCGACGATGACGACCATGTGCTAATTGCTTGAAGAAAGCACCGTCTATTTCATAACAGCTCGAACCTGCCTGGTGAGTAGCTAAATCAGGATGCCAAACCATCAGATGCGCAACAAGTGGATCCAGTTACACCTTCCACAGCACTTGTGCAAGTTGCTGAATATGATTTTGACAGGTAAGCTCTATCAGTTAACATCTGTTGTATATATGAATTGGCAGTATCTTGATTTTCCTGTGATTTTAATCCGAGTGCTAACTGTGTTGTCTCACTTTGTTGCTTTCGATGCAGAGAGTTTGACTTGAACTTCGTGTAGTGTCCAGAAGTGGAGGAGATATTGTTAAAAGTTGAAAAGAAGAGTTACACCAAGCCATTAGATATGGAACCACTGAAGACCGTGTTGCCGAATAAGTCACGCTGCCAGACCCCGAGTCTCGGAAGGCCTAGCTTTTCGCTTGGCTTGACACAGCTTGAGAAGCCACCGACCATACACCCTATCACAACAGTACATCCAAGTCTTAAGGATGTCAAGTTAGGAGAGGATAAGGAGGACATGGTCCGAGGTTGGATTCTGAACTCTTCCCTCAACGAAGAGGAGCTATTGGCAACCTATGAAGGTAGGCCATATCTTCGGCTGTTGCAGAAGGATCTATGTACGTTGAAAGCACGGGGTTGGATCAACAGCAACGTAAGTGCTTAATCTACATGTTTTAGTTTCACTCATTGTGTTCTTCGTATACTTTATATCGTGCTTTTTAATTTTTCACCGCAGATCATTCAATGGATGTGTTACAAATTCAATGATTCATAGTCCGTGAGATTCAGTCGTGATTTTTACTATGTGTGTCCGGTAATATTGGTATGAGTAATGTACTTTTTTCGCAACTTATTGTCAACACTTTATAGCTGATTGATCCTCTGACAACAGGAAATAATCATGCAACAACATAACCTCAATTCGTTCCATAATGGGCCAGTTCCGATGTATAAGGGCTTGGGTCTAAACTTTGGAGAGGATACCAGATTCTTTAACAAAGTGGATGCAGCAAAAAGAAAATGGGTGAATCATAGTTGTATTTTACGTGTTGCATGATACAATATATTTAGACGAGAACGTATTTGTCCCTGTCAATTATTCTGCATACTTTGATAGGTGTTTGTTAAATATGTAGGACAACTCCTCATGTGTTTTCGTGACGGACTTGTTGAATAGTACTTGTTGAATAGTATTCATCATAATTGGGACGGGGATTGTATTGGTGCCCGTGAATGGATGATTGTTTCACTTATGTAGGATTTGATCTACTTGTCCTGCATGGTACACCATGCGAGTAATATTTGACTCTGTTGTTATACGTGAATTGTTGTCACAGTGGTTTATTCCGATCTGTTCAAGAGGACATTGGTGGCTGTATGTATTTGACATGGCAAGAAAAAGGATTGTGGTAATCGATAGTCTTCATGATGAGGCACATGACGATGCACAGAAGAAACTAGATTCATATGCGGTAAGATAAAACACCGCCTTAAGCATTATTTATGAATACATGAAGCACATTAAACATATGCTGAAGAGATATTGATGAGTGATTTACAGGGACGGCTAATTGAAGACATGGCTAAAGTGGCCATTCCAACATATGACCGAAGTACGAACGGCCCAATGTGTGCATATGCCAAAGTCCCCATGCAACCAAACGGGTAAGTAGATCCAAGCAACAAACCTGATAAATGAATCCATTGGCAGTGGCTTTAGCATTGATATTTTATTGATGGTATCATTTTTACTTGATTATGTAGTTGGACATGGACTGAAGATTGCAACATAGATGAATGCAATGATGTAAGTTAACCGACCGGTCTCTGTTTAATTTATTTTTTAATCATTTCATGTTAATTTGACACATTAAACAACATGCTGATATTTTAACACTACATAGGAAATGCTTCTGTCAATGAGACGTGAGCTGATGTTGGATATTGTCATGGGAGCACACAATGAATCAATTGAGATGGTGTGATCTTTGTTGGAGCAAAATGATGGATGTGTACGCTGCAACCGTCAAAGAAACAAGAAAAAGGTGGTTAAATCACCCTTCATAGCACCAAGCACAAGGACATTGATGAAATGAGTGGGAGAATTTGCTGTAAGGAAGAACTGGAAAGGGAGAAAGCAATAGTTGTACTTATTTTTCAAACCCTACATTCAATTCTTGACGGCTTCTTTTTATGTCTATGGTTTGGAGTTTTGTTACAACAGACTTCCTAGATTTTCTTGGCAAATTCCATTTCTATGGTTTATTTCTTTTGCAAATCATATGATTTTCTTGCATGTAGTTAAGGCTGCCTAAAAGCTAATAGTAAAGAATAACACAGGTAATAAGAGTATGCATCCACACACATGTTGAATCACAACAAATAATGGAAATAACCATCTGCTCCTCTATTAAATCGAACATCCACCTTGTACTACTTGGAGCTAATAACACACAATTCCCTATTCTATTAGAAATAACTATCCGGGTTTAATAGAAATAACCATCCACTAACCTACTAAAGCGAACATCCGCATTAAAATTCTTGTAACTAATAACAGACAATTCCTAATCCTTTTAAAAAAAATCATCTTGGCACCAATAGAAATAACTATCCACTAACCTACTGAAGCAAACATCCGCATTATAATTCTTGTAACAACACATTTTCTAATTCTCTTAATAATAACTATCTGGGCACCAATAGAAATAACCATCCACTAACCTACTGAAGCGAACATCCGCATTATAATTCTTGTAACTGATAACACAATTCCTAATCCTCTTAAAAATAACCATCTGGACACCAATAGAAATAACCATCCAATAACCTACTGAAGCGATCATCAATATTATACTACATGTAAATAATCACAGACACCATGCTTATCCTATAAGAAGTAACCATCCAAACACCATAAAAATAACCATCCATGACTATATTAAATCGAACATCCAGGCCATGCCACTCATAATTGATCACACACAAAATCCCAATTATATTACAAGTAACCATTCAGATTATACGGCATGTATTCATCCAGACATTATTCTACAACCAGTCAAACCATATCAACAAAAATATAAACACGCCGGCCACGTGAGTAGCAAGAAGCTAAGGCCACGGAATACCAGTTTCATAATTTTTTGACCATAGACAACCCAAACAAAAAAATAACCATGAAACATACATATTGAGTTGTAACACCTAACAAAAGGGACCTCTAATATAACATAATGGATTCTGTATCCTAAAGACTCTAGGTATTGTCGAAAGAGTTTAACAGGGACATGAATCTACCAACTCCTTGCTTAGCAATCTGCTGAGCGGAATCATCCAAATCTTGATTTCCAGTAGATTCTACACGATTATTGATGAGCGGATAATTTATACGCTTTTTGGCATTATTTTTAGTATGTTTTTAGTAGAATCTAGTTACTTTTAGGGATGTTTTCATTAGTTTTTATGTTAAATTCACATTTCTGGACTTTACTATGAGTTTGGGTGTTTTTCTGTGATTTCAGATATTTTCTGGCTGAAATTGAGGGACTTGAGCAAAAATCAGATTCAGAGGTTGAAGAAGGACTGCTGATCCTGTTGGATTCTGACCTCCCTGCACTCAAAGTTGATTTTCTGGAGCTACAGAACTCAAAATGGCGCGCTTCCAATTGCGTTGGAAAGTAGACATCCAGGGCTTTCCAGCAATATATAATAGTCCATACTTTGGCCAAGAATAGACGACGCAAACTGGCATTCAACGCCAGCTCTCTGCCCAATTCTGGAGTTCAGCGCCAGAAAGGGATCAAAAACCAGAGTTGAACGCCAGAAATGGATCAAAACCTGGCGTCCAACTCCACAAATGGCCTCTGCACGTGGAAAGTTAAAGCTCAGCCCAAGCACACACCAAGTGGGCCCCGGAAGTGGATTTATGCATCAATTACTTACTTCTGTAAACCCTAGTAGCTAGTTTATTATAAATAGGACCTTTTACTATTGTATTAGGCATCTTTGATCAGTTGTATGCTATCTTAGATCACGTTTGAGGGCTGGCCTCTCGGCCATGCCTGGACTATCACTTATGTATTTTTAACGGTAGAGTTTCTACACTCCATAGATTAAGGTGTGGAGCTCTGCTGTTCCTCAAAGATTAATGCAAAGTACTACTGTTTTCTATTCAATTCATCTTGTTTCGCTTCTAAGATATTCATTCGCTCTTCAACCTGAATGTGATGAACGTGACAATCATCATCATTCCCTATGAACGCGTGCCTGACAACCACTTCCGTTCTACCTTCGACTGAATGAGTATCTCTTAGATCTCTTAATCAGAATCTTCGTGGTGTAAGCTAGAATGATGGCAGCATTCAAGAGAATCCGGAAAGTCTAAACCTTGTCTGTGGTATTCCGAGTAGGATTCAATGAATGAATGACTGTGACGAGCTCCAAACTCGCGATTGCTGGGCGTTAGTGACAGACGCAAAAGGATAGTAAATCCTATTCCAGCATGATCGAGAACCGACAGATGAATGGCCGTGCCGTGACAGGGTGCGTTGACCATTTTCACTGAGAGGATAAGATGAAGCCATTGACAAGGGTGATGCCTCCAAACGATTAGCCGTGCCGTGACAGGGCATTTGGATCATTTTCCCGAGAGAAGACCGAAAGTAGCCATTGACAATGGTGATGTATCACATAAAGCCAGCCATGGAAAGGAGTAAGACTGATTGGATGAAGACAGCAGGAAAGCAGAGGTTCAGAGGAACGAAAGCATCTCCATTCGCTTATCTGAAATTCTCACCAATGATTTACATAAGTATTTCTATCCCTATTTTATTATATTATTTTCGAAAACTCCATAACCATTTGATATCCGCCTGACTGAGATTTACAAGATGACCACAGCTTGCTTCGTACCAACAATCTCCGTGGGATTCGACCCTTACTCACGTAAGGTATTACTTGGACGACCCAGTGCACTTGCTGGTGAGTTGTGCGAAGTTGTGAACCATGGTATTGGCATCATGTTCTTGGCGCCATTACCAGGGAAAGAAAGAGCGATGAATTTTACATAATCAAAGTGTAATCACAATTTCTGCGCACCAATTATCCTGAAAGAAACAAACTCAAACAAAAACAAGTCACTATCGACATAATAAAAACCGTAGTAAATGTGAAGTTTAAATTTAATTCCTGTACATACCTTGCCTAAACTCTTCCACTTTCTCTGCATGGATTTTTTGATCGATTTATCCAACTCATATCCGAGCCTTTTACCTTTTGGACGACCCTTTGTGGTTACCTTTGATGGGGCCTGGATGTTCTTTGTGCCCAGCACGATTGACGTGTCTGTGGCAATGCTATTGTGTGCAATAGCGACGGTCTTATTCTGCATCATGGCACGGTAATCTACTAGCTTGGCCCTTGCATCATCCAGAGCAGCATGCAACATGTCTGCTTCGTCATCACAATCCACGAATTCCTGCGCAACATTGTAGAAATGTGCACACAACCCTCTGAATATGTTGTGGCTTTCATCTGAACGTCTAATGTCGTGGCTACTCTTAATGTAGGTGGGCTTGTGCTTTATGTTCTTGCTCCAACGAGGTAGAACATAGCAGGAAGGCACCTCATTCACTTTGTAAGATGAAAGTACTACAAGATAGTGGCAACATAATATACCTGCACTCTCGAACAAGTTGCAATCACATCGAACCGCGTGGGTCGAATGGTCAAAATGGATGTCGTACGTAACATGCCGGGTCGTCTCATAGACTAGTATTTCCTCTTCCATCTTTATCGAAGCCGAGTCACCCTGTTCATACATAACACGAATAGTGCAATCAGCTTTCTTTGCAAACTCCGTTTGGACATCCCTAAACATATCGTTGGTGTACTCTTGTTGAAATTGTCTCTCGATGACTGATCTAGTTGCACATGGGATTAGACCTCTCGAGTCTGTAGCATCATCCTCCAGTTCCTTTTGCTCCTTCGTTCCTTGCACGACCAAACTAGTCCTGCAATTTAAGAATCCACTAAAGAATGAATGCATACCCTCACTCCTCTACGTACTCCTCATGGAAGCCCAGAATTGACCCTTGAAAAAGATTGGCACCCACATGTGTCGGTTCTCAAACAGATCTAAAAAGCAAACAAACCCACCAAAAGCAAAACCATACATAAGAACATATTTTTAGAATAGAATACAAGAACACAACAACATCTAAGCACTTACGACGCATGGTTTTACTAAAAAGACACAAACCTGATAGCCATCTGTTGTGATGTAAGTTGAACTCATCAATGAACTCAGCCCAATGATCCTCGAAATCCTCAACCGACCGAGAGTTCCATATAATGTGATTCAACTCAGCATTCAACTCTCTGAACCTAGCATAACCTCCAAGCTTATTCTGTATCTTTTTTGTTATATGCCATATAGATCAACGATGTCGTGTATTAGGGAGGACCTTCTTAATTGCACCAAACATAGACTTGCATTGGTCTGTGATGATGCCCTTCGGTGCAGTTCCCATGCACTTCAGTCATTGTGTGAACACTCACTCAAAACTCGGGATCTCCTTGCTGCCTAGCAGAGCACAACCTAGCAAAGTAAACTTACCATGGTGGTTCACACCAATGAAAGCAACGAACGGCAATCCATGCCTAAAGGAAGAACAACCATATTTAGGAACATCCAACTAATAAAAAATAATAAAATAATTAGATAACGTGAATGTAAATACATTTACCGGTTCGTGCTGTATGTGGTATCAAATGAGACCACGTCTCCATAGTATTCATAAGACACTCTACACCTTGCATCCACCCAAACTGCACTCGTAAACTTATAATCGTCATCCACATTCACTGCGTAAAAGAAGTTCGGATTTAACTCCTTCATTCGCAAGAAGTAATTCAGCATCTCCTTGACATCTGCATTGACATTTGTGGATCGGAGACTTGATGAAATGTAATTCCTGACGTCCTTCCCTGAGAAGCCCAAGTTCGAAGGCCCACCAACTTTATTGGCTAATGCTAGAAAGGTCTTGTTGGGTCAAATGCTCGCCTCATCATTAACCTCAATGATGCACTTCGCATGCATTGTCAACTCCCTGTTCTCGTGGTAGTGCACCGCCTTCTTAGTTGAACACGGGTGCAAGTGATTTAGTTCAACCTTCAACAAGACCCAATCTTGCTTTTCCCTGTCAAACTTTGCATATATTCTTGCTCTGCACCCTACAGCTGCAATCATGTTCTTCCGTGTGGGTGCTTTGACACGAGACCCGCAGAAACCCTCCTGATTGTAATGGATAGATTGGTTGATCGGTTGATTTGTCATCCTGTCAAAGTTAGTGGCCCGTATCTTACTTATGAAGCCAACTTTCTTTGCATAGCTCGCATAAAAATCCTGGGCCAGCTTCAAATGCTCAAACCGCATCCCAACTCTTGGTATTTCGTCTTTAGCAAGGCAACTATGATTCGGTAACTGGGAATCAGTTCAAAATAGACATCATTTGATGAACACGACGATTAATGGTCAATTCAAACATGCAGTTAACGAAAAAATAACAACAAACTAGAGTCCAAACCTCATCAACAAGATCCGTGTCATCACATCCAAACTCAGTAATTTCCATACATTCTATAGCCTACAATCAAACATACACAAAGTAAATAGATACTATAGTAAAATATCAACTAAATAGATTTTATTAATACTCTTTCTAAAAATATGATACTAAAATTTATTAATATACATGAATTAAACGAAAGCAGAACAATGAGACTATACTCATACAAAGTGGCACCTAACTAGTTAGTTTTATATTAATTATTTATATAGAGAATGCATAAGTCCACCACATATAAAATATAACTACACAAACTAAAAGTGAGTCTTCTACTATGCTGTGAAAAGTCTTGTTATTAGCTCCTATAATTTTCTTACATATTTATCCATATTTGTTAGTGCATGCATGGAATGGGAGCATACAGATGGGGATTCTTCACATTCTAGTCGCAACCATGGGAAAATTTTTCTCATTTAACACTAAACATATATTGAAAATGTCTCAGGGTAACCTATTAAAAAGGTAATGTAACAATTTATCATCTCCAGTAAATAATTTTCCATCTTCATCTTCTTTAGGACTTGAACAATAGTTCATTGTAACAAGTTATAAAAACCTAACAAGAAACCAAGCTGTAGCTAGTAAGTAATAACAACTAACCAGTACATTGTATTATGACATCCCACAATTCTAAAAATGTAATTCTTTATAAATAGAAAAAATTGAAACTAATTTTTTTACGGGATCATCCACTTATATATTACACCATCCAAATTTTACCTTTTGTAACAAAATATCATCATGGGTTAAGAATGTTGATATTTTAATAACCATCTAATTTATATGTAAATAAACATACATCCGAAAGAAACAACATACATTGGTTACCTTGTCCGACTGTTCACTTTCCCCGTCGAACGACTTGAGCAGGTTGTCGATTGAATGCGTGGTAATGTCGTTGGTGAAAGAATCTGGTGCGAGACAACTCGGTTCAATGGAATTGTCCTCCATTAAAATGGCTGTCAGAGGTCACGTACGTATGAAACGAGAGGTGCAACTTGATAAACCACTATTTTATGGTTTATCTTGTGTTTTATTGAGTGGTTTCACCAAGTCTTCACCCACTTATTCATACTAATTGCATGATTTACATTTTTCTTCCTAGTATTATTTTATGATTGAAAACTTGCTTCCTAAAGAACTTTAATTAGTATATTTTAATTCTCCTTTATACCATTTGATGTCATGATCCGTGTGTTAAGTGTTTCAGGCTTTATAAGGCAGGAATGGCTTAGAAAATGGAGAGGAAGCTTGCAAAAATGGAAGGAACACAAGAAACTAAGGAGATGACCAGCGAATACCGACGCGCGCGCATGGCTCACGCGAGCGTGCGGAATGGAAAAAATTGCAGCGATGCGTGCGCGTGCCTGACGCGTACGCGTGGATTGGAGTCTGCACAAATGACGTGAACACGTGGACGACGCATACGCGTGACAAGAAAAATTTTTGAATGACGCGCACGCGTGGACGATGCGTACGCGTGACCTGCGCGATCTGCAGAATTAACAGAAAACGCTGGGGGCGATTTCGGGCCGCGTTTTGACCCAGTTTTCGGCCCAGAAACACAGAATAAAGCCAGGGAACTTGCAGAGACTCAAGACATAATTGAAACAACATTCATAATTCACAATTTTAGGTTTTTAGATGTAGTTTTCTAGAGAGAGAGGCTCTCTCCTCTCTCTTAGGTTTTAGGATTTAGGATTTCTCTTAACTTTAAGATTATTTCTCCTCAATTTCAGGTTCAATGTTCCTTTATTTTAGTTTCTCTTCTACTTTTATTAACTCTAATGCTTTTACTTGTTAATTACTTATGTTGCCAAATTGGCTTATGAACCTTCCCATGTTAGATTTGAATTTATGTTTAAATGCTATTTGAGGTATTTCAGATTTATGATTGTTTTCTTCTATTTATGATATAAATAATTTATATTTTTCTCCCTTTGCTCTGGTTGAGTAATTGGTGACACTTGAGTTGTCAAACTCAGCAGTTGATTGAAAATTGCGAATTGCTGATTAATTTGGATCCCTCTAAAGCTAGTCTTTCCATAGGAGTTGACTAGGACTTGAGGAATCAAGTTAATTAGTCCACTTGACTTTCCTTTATTTAGTAAGGGTTAACTAAGTGGGAGCAATAAATAATTCTCATCACACCTGATAAGGATAACTAGGATGGGATTTCGAGTTCTCTTACCTTGCCAAGAGTTTTTCTAATTATTAATTTATTTTTCTTGCCATTTAAATTACTTGTTCTCTATTTCAAAAACCAAAAATATACCTTTTTCCATAACCAATAATAAATCATACCTCCCTGCAATTCCTTGAGAAGACGACCCGATATTTCAATACTTCAGTTATAAATTTTATTGGGTTTTGTTACTTGTGACAACCAAAGTTTTTGTACGAAAGGATTCTTTGTTGGTTTGGAAGCTATACTTACAACGTGATTATCTTTCATAAAACTCTTTACCGGCAGGAAATCCGATTGTCAAAATGGCGCCGTTGCTGGGAAATTACAAACGTGTGCCTTATTATTAGTTATTGTAAATATATTTATTTTGCTTGTTTATTTGTTTTTATTTTTGTTTTTAATTTTTATTAGTTACTATGAGTTCTCACCCCCGTCGCTTTGAGTTTGGTTCTAATGTTGTTGAAAGGAATGGAAGCTATAACAGGAACATGCATCAAGGTCAAAACAATCACAGATGGAAGGAGCCACGAGGATCTGATCAATCCTTTCGGCAACAACACTTTCCAAGGTACCAGGGACAACGACCATTCTACGATGCATACCCAGACAATAGTTATGGTGGACCCCTTCGTGACAAACCACCTCCACCAAATTACTATGGTCAAGAGCCATTCCGAGGTGCGTACCAAGATGATAGATATGGTGGACCCCCTTGTGGTTACCAACAAGCCCCATCATACGCCTATAAAACACCTCCTCAACATAGCTTCGAACCACTATACTCACAAGCCAATCACAACCATTCACCTCCATATGCCCCTAACCTTTATCCACCCCAATTCCAATCCAATTACTCCCAAGAACCACCACCTCAATATTCACCATGTCCATATCCATCAACCCAAGAATCACAGGCTCGCCTCAAGGAAATAGTAGATCAATTTCATGCAACCCTTCATCAACTGGAACAAGCGATAAATCAATTAGCTTCCCGACGTTCGGACACTCAAGGAACCCCCATGGCTTCATGTGGAGAATCTAATGAAGAACGTAGCATGAAGGAGACACTAGAAACTCCGGTGGACAGTGAGCAGCATGACTTTGTATTGGAACAATTGGAGGAAGCCGTAATCGTTAAAGAGGAAGAAGTGGTCGAAGACTTAGGAGATGTGGAATGTCCATGGGAAAGCCCAGTCATAGAGCCCCCTTCTAAGGAGTTTGAATTTGATGTTGAGGAGGGTGTACAACCTCCAAGGCATATCATGGTTGAAGACTTTGAAGGGGATGATAAAAAGATAGATTCAATCATTAATGAATTCTTATCTACATTTGAATCCTCTCCCATTGGACTTGACATGGAGATTAAAGAAGAAGAAGTACAACCTCTCATGCCCTTGGTGAACAATGAAGAAGAGATCGAATTGGAAGAAAGCTACCAAGAGGAAGAGGTTGATATTGAAGAAGCTTGTAAAGAGGTGGAAGTTGTCAAAGAAGAGCCCAAGGGAAGGGAGCTGGAGATCACCTTGCCAAGGTTGTTGGAGACCTCTCCCCCAAAGCCATCACCATCCATCCCTTCATTCAAGTGGGTAAATCTCTCATCTCTAAGCTTAATTAGCCCACTTGAATATGCTTTGCTTGAGACGGATGGGCAACTTAGAGCTCTTTGTGGCTATAAGAGTAAGAGGGAGATGGTTAGTGGTAAGAATTGTCATGCAATGTTCAATATGGTTGCATGCTCCAAATTAAAGTATAAGGGTTGGTATAATTCTCAATTGAATGGGTCTAGAAAATTGTTTGGATGTCTCGGTAAGAATTCTGACTGTTCACCACCCAAGTGGAAAAATGATGGTCAACAAGAAGACGGGTGCAAAAGCAAGGTTTGGGACCCCGAAATTCATTCCAACAATCAACACTCTTGGGGCCTTGTCACTTGCTTTAACTTGCTTGAAGGCTTTAAGCAACTAGTTTAGGATCCCGGAGGCCATTGGAATTACAAACATTGGTGGAGATTCCTGGATGAGTTCAAGCACAAGCTACCATAACAGGGAGCTCACCAAATGTTCAACTTAAGGACTTAAACCAAAAGTTCTAGGTGGGAGACAACCCACCATGGTATATTCTTTCCTTTTTGTTCTTAGTTTTATTTTATTTTATTTTTTTCATTCGTGTTCATTCATAATTTCTGCATAGACATCTGTATTCTGCATTTTGCATTCTGCATACCGCATAAAAAAAATTCACACGGGACGCGCAAGCGTCGCTGACGCGTCTGCGTCATAGGTGCATTCGAAGCAAGGAAGAAAAGAAGCAGAGAGTCACGCGGGAGCGTGGCTGGAGGCGTGCCTTAGGCACAAGCATGCCCACGCGAACGCGTGCCCTACGCGTCCGCGTCATTTGAAAAAATGCCTCCGACGCGTGCGCGTCGACCATGTGCACACGTGACCCTGCAAAATCGACGTAAAAAGGTGTATGGCAGAGAGTCATGATGGAGTGGGGCTGGAATGATGCTGGAAGCACAAGCCCTATCACGTGAACGCATGCCCCACACGTCTGCATCATTTTTCAAATAGAAGCAATTCACGCGTGCGTGTCACCCACGCGCACGCGTCACCCTAAATTTTGGCAATATGCGTACGAAATAGAAAGTTGTGCATGCGCGAGGATGCACTCGCGCCAATAGCACAAATCAGGTGACGCGTCTGCGTCCCTGACACATCCGCATCATCTGAAAATAACGCCAATCACGCGAACGCGTGCCCCACGCGTCCGCGTCGCATACGACACACAGTTTATCCAGATCAGCGCCAGAATTCCTATCTTTTCTTCTCCAATCCTACTTATCTTTCTATTATCATTCTTTCTTCTTTCTTCTATCTTTTCTTATTCTTTCTTTCTTCTTTCTTACTTTCTACTTCTTCATCTCTTTAACCTCTCATCCTTCTTCACTTTCATTCTATTTTACTTAATTTATTTGCATACTTTCATTCATTGCATTTTAATTTTGTGCATATTTTTATTTTCTTTTCTAAATTTATTATTTTTCCATTGGTGTTAAATTTTCTTTTTCAATTGCTATATCTTTTCTGGTATTATTTTGGTGCTTTGTGACTTGTTTCCATTGTTGGGTAATATTATTTATAGGTCAATGCTACTCTTTTATGACACTTGTATTCCTTTTGCATTGATTTGAACTTATACTGTCTTTCATTACCCACATTCTTCCCCTGTGTTGCAATTTTTGTACTATTGATATGCCATGTGCCTCTATTATTTTCTCACTTGCATGTTGTAGCTACCATGTAATTGGGACCCTCATTATTTGGCATTAACCCACCATTACTTTATTTATTTTCTTCTCTTTATTCCTGGGTTACTTTTCTTCTTTTTCCTCTTCTTTCAGGATGGCCACCGAGGAAGGGAAACAGAAAACTTTTACATGGGGAGACAAACAAGTCCATCTGCACAATCTTTGGAGAAAAGCATCAGTTATAACCACCCATCCATTTGCACATTGACGTTAGGATTTTTTCCAGTAAAGAATGTCATAAAAACAGTCGCGTTGTAGATATAGTCTCTAAACCAACAAAAATCCCTTCGTGCAAACGTTTTGGTTGTCACAAGTAACAAACCCCTTTGAAATTGATAACCGAGTATTCAAACATCGGGTCGTCTTCTCAAGGAATTGCAGGGAGGTATGTTCTTATTATTGGTTATGAGTTTGTAAATTAGGGTTTTGGAAGTAAGGTGGGAATATGTTATATGACAAGTAAAATAAAATAATAATAATAAAATCTCTTGGCAAGGTATAAGAATTGGAATTCCTATCTTAGTTATCCTTATCAGGTGTGAAGAAGATTGGGTTTTAATCCCACTTGGTCATCCTTTATTAAACAAAGGAAGGTTAAGTGGAATGATCAGCTTGATTCTCAAGTCCTAGTCAACTCCTGTGGAGAGACTAGTGTTAGAGAAATCCTAGCTCAAGCAAAATCTGCCAATTTCAATCACTTGCTGAGTTTGATAACTCAAGTATTACCAATCACTTGACCAAAGCCAAAAGGGAGAAAAATATCTAAATTAATTTGAAAGCAATTTTAAACAGAGCATCAATATAAATAAAGCAAAGCAATCTTAAATCTGAAAATACCTCAAATAAAATACATTCAAAGTAGTAAAATCTAACATGGAAAGTTCATAAGCCAATTGGAAAAATAAATAAAAATAAAGAACCTGGGATTGAGAGTCACTCCTAAAACTAAGAGAAATCCTAAATCCTAATCCTAAGAGAGAGGAGAGAACCTCTCTCTCTAAAAACTACATCTACTCCTAAAATTGTAAATATGAGAGCCTCCCTCTGAATGGATGTAGTTCCCCTCTTTATAGCCTCTAATCTGTGTTTTCTGGGCCGCAAACTGGGTCAGAAACAGTCCAGAATTCGCTGGTTTCGAATTTTGCCACGCTGGATTTCCGTCACTGCGACGCGGCCGCATGGATCACGTGATCGCGTCGCCTAGCGTCAGGGGAACTATAGCATATTATATATCAAATCAAAGCTCCGGACGTTAGCTTTCCAACGCAACTTGAACCGCGTCGTTTGGACCTCTGTAGCTAAAGTTATAGCCATTTGAGTGCAGAGAGGTCAGGCTGGATAGCTTAGCAATTTCTCCAACTTCTTGCATTCCTTCCGCTTTTGCATGCTTTCTTCCCATCCTCCAAGCCATTCCTGCCTTATAATATCTGAAAACACTTAACAGACATATCAAGGCATCTAATGGTAATAAGAGAGGATTAATAATAAGCAAATATAAGATCAAAGAAGTATGTTTTCAATCAAAGCACATAATTAGGAAGGCAAATGTAAAACCATGCAAATAGTATGAATAAGTGGGTAAAGAGTAGATAGAAACCACTCAATTGAGCACAAGATAAACCATAAAATAGTGGTTTATCACACATCTCAGCATGCACCGAGGATGGTGCAATCTTTAAGTGTGGGGAGATCGATACCGACTTCCATGGGTTAGTTATTTCCTTCTCAACACCAATGTTTTATTTTCTTTGTTTGTTCATTGTTGTATTTGCATGTTTGATTGCATAGTTGTTTGATTTTGTGCATATTTTACCACCACTTGGTTAAAGTAATATTTTCTTTTTCAAGAAACTTTTTATAACATTTCACTAATTTGAATTAAAATTTTTATTGAACTTGTTTGAAGAAATATTATACTGGAACATGGTTTAGAGCTCGAACACACAAAACCCAGTAAGATTTTGAGCCTATTTGATTGGTTGCATTTTATCAACCAATATTTTATTTTTGGTGTGTGTTGTTCTCTCTAAAATTGTGATCTTTGTCTTGCTTGATTCTATATTTCCATTATTTAATGTATGCATGCACTTAGCCTTTATTTCACTAAGCTTACATACCCATATGGCCTTACCCTTTCATTATCCTTTGCAAACCAATGTTGAGCCTATTATACCCCTTTGTTCTTTACTTTAGCACATCATTAACTCTAAGCAAAAAACAATAATGTCCTTAATTTGAATCCTTGGTTAGCTTAGACTTGAGAGTGCTTATGAATTAAGTGTGGGGAAATGGGTTTGGAAACGTTTGGTTTTGGAAATTGAGTATGTTAGAATTTTCTAAAAATGTGAAAGAAATATTTAGGACATGTTCATGCATTCAATAATTTAATCATATGCATTGAGAAAAGCAAAAGAAAAAAAATATAGATATATATAAAAAAAGAAAAGGAAAAGAAAAATAAAAGAGAAAAAGAAAATAAAAAGAGCAAATAATAAAAGGGGACAAAATGCCCCAAAGTAAATGGTGATAGCAATGCATATGTACTGTACTCGAATCAGGATGCATGAATATGTGGAAAATATGGTTAATGGATAGTTAGGTTTTGTATTATGATTACATGGATTGTCTAAAGTTAGGTGGAAAGTTTAAGTTAATTAAGGATTCAGATTTTAGTCCACTTGGCCAAATACAATCCTACCTTGACCCTAACCCCATTACAACCCTTAAAAGACTTTTTGATTTGTGTATTTGTGCATTAAACTTTTGTTGATTGGTAGAAGAAGAGCAAGCATTAGAAAGCAAGATTAGTAGAGAATTGAGAGAATCGAACCTCAAACACCTGAGCGATTAGAGTGTATACACTTCTGGTGAGGGTTCGACGCTCGATTCTATGTTCCCTGCTTTCATGAGCTATCTTCTTCTTGCAAGTCTATTTGTACTTCAGTTTTATGATTTGAATTAGTGAAATCCAGTTCATATTTGTTCTTGAAAGATTTATTTACATTTCACCAAGTAGGTAAAAGTATTTTGCATTTAGTTACATTCATATACATAGGTTGCATTGCATTGCATGAGTCTTACTTTTTCCTACTCATTTATTTTGTTTCCTTAAGCTAAGCATGAGGACATGTTAATGTTTAAGTGTGGGGAGGTTGATAAACCACTATTTTATGGTTTATCTTGTGTTTTATTGAGTGGTTTTATCAAGTCTTCACCCACTTATTCATACTAATTGCATAATTTTACATTTTTCTTCCTAGAATTGTTTTACGGTTGAAAACTTGCTTCCTAAAGAACTTTAATTAGTATATTTTAATTCTCCTTTATACCATTCGATGCTGTGATCTGTGTGTTAAGTGTTTCAGGTTTTATAGGGCAGAAATGGCTTAGAAAATGGAGAGGAAGCTTGCAAAAATGGAAGGAACACAAGAAACTAAGGAGATGACCAGCGAATACCAACGCGCGCGCATGGCTCACGCGAGCGCGCGGAATGGAGAAAATTGCAGCGACGCGTGCGCGTGCCTGACGCGTATGCGTGGATTGGAGTCTGCACAAATAACGCGAACGCGTGGACGACACGTACGCGTGACAAGGAAAATCACTGAATGACGCGTACGCGTGGACGACGCGTACGCGTGACCTGCGCGATCTGCAGAATTAACAGAAAATGCTTGGGGCAATTTTGGGCCGCGTTTTGACCCAGTTTTCGGCCCAGAAACACAGAATAAAGCCAGGGAACATGCAGAGACTCAAGACATAATTGAAACAACATTCATAATTCACAATTTTAGGTTTTAGATGTATTTTTCTAGAGAGAGAGGCTCTCTCCTCTCTCTTAGGTTTTAGGATTTAGGATTTCTCTTAGCTTTAGGATTGTTTCTCCTCAATTCCAGGTTCAATGTTCCTTTATTTTAGTTTCTCTTCTACTTTTATTTACTCTAATGCTTTTACTTGTTAATTACTTATGTTGCCAAATTGGCTTATGAATCTTCCCATGTTAGATTTGAATTTATGTTTAAATGCAATTTGAGGTATTTCAGATTTATGATTGTTTTCTTCTATTTATGATATAAATAATTTAGATTTTTCTCCCTTTGCTCTGGTTGAGTAATTGGTGACACTTGAGTTGTCAAACTCAGCAGTTGATTGAAAATTGCGAATTACTGATTAATTTGGATCCCTCTAAAGCTAGTCTTTCCATAGGAGTTGACTAGGACTTGAGGAATCAAGTTAATTAGTCCACTTGACTTTTCTTTATTTAGTAAGGGTTAACTAAGTGGGAGCAATAAATAATTCTCATCACACCTGATAAGGATAACTAGGATGGGATTTTCCGTTCTCTTACCTTGCCAAGAGTTTTTCTAATTATTAATTTATTTTTCTTGCCATTTAAATTACATGTTCTCTATTTCAAAAACCCAAAAATATACCTTTTTCCATAACCAATAATAAATCATACCTCCCCGCAATTCTTTGAGAAGACGACCCGAGGTTTCAATACTTCGGTTATAAATTTTACTGGGTTTTGTTACTTTGGACAACCAAAGTTTTTGTATAAAAGGATTCTTTGTTGGTTTAGAAGCTATACTTACAACATGATTATCTTTCATAAAACTCTTTACCGGTAGGAAATCCGATCGTCACAACTCTCCCGTGTATTACACCGGATTAGTCGGTGATGACGAGGCTGCAATGGTGGAGGCCATGGGCTGTAGGGGGCTACACAGTGTGTGATCCCGGTCACCTACGGCGGGCTGCACGGGGCGCAGGTTGTGGGGTGTGGGGAAAAAAATTTTCTCCGCTTGGGGGGGCTGGCCGGACGTTGACACAGAGGGAGAAAGTGTCGGTCGTGGGTGGGGAGGGGGAATGCTGGCTTCGTTGTTGGGAAAGTCCATCGAGAGAGGGAAGAGATATGGTGTGAGAGGATAGGAAACGTAACTGTTCCGTATTCAAAAATCTGATTTTTTAAAATTTGAAAAATGGTTATTATTATAATTAAATTAATTAAATCATTAATTAACCTAATCATTAATTTACTTTTATGACCCCATTGTTCATATTGTTCACTAGTATTATTGTTCACCCATACTTTTCCTTAAAATTAGGATTTGGAAGAGGGGGTGTATACTAGTATACTGTGTTAGTAGTTTAATTGGGCTAATTTTTAGGGCCTGTTATTCATATTGTTCAATATGGTCATTGTCTACCTAGCATTTCCCATAAATATTATATAGATTACCCAAAACCAAAAACTTTACGTGAATGTCCCCATGCATGTCACTATATAAATAGAATGAGCCAACTTCAAATGGTAAAATATAGTAGTAAATCGAATCACTCCAATTCGATTTACTATGGTATAGGGTGATTCAAAAAAGGTGAGTCAATTTTTTAAAGAGTGCATACTATTTGAATTCACCCATAGTAAATCGATGAGATAAACCTCATAGTAGTCCTTGAGATTTACAAAATGCACGGATTTGGTCCCTGACTTCCCAATTGTACTATTTATGTCCTCGAGATTGGAAAAAATGCACCTATTTGGTCCCTTCCCCCTTTTCCGTCCAAACTCCTTCCCGGCGGCAGTGATGTGGCAACTTTTTGCCATGCTGGACATCATAATGGTTACATGACGTGGCTATCGAAAGTTTGTAACCCAATGTGGTCCCTGAGCCCCTTTTTAACCCTAACTACTGATGGAGTAGGGTATTTCTTCCCTGTTCGTTTGCTTCGTCATTGCTATGCTGGGTGGAACGATGGTTGGACGTGCAAATGAGGGAGATGGGAGTTCTATTCGATCGACGACAAGGACGCCAAGTCGTAGCAGAGCCTCACGAGTGCCAGAGCTTTTGATAGCCATGGAGTGTAATGAATTTGTGCATGGTGAAAATGATTTGGTTTCATAGTCATAGTAGAGGTAAGTGTTAAGAATCTTGTTTGTTTGGTTGTTGTTAAATGTGTTTGTTTGGATGCTGAGAAAATTGAAGCAGGAAAAAAATAAAATAAAAATGAGTTTTGATTCTTTTGGGGGGGTAATTGTTTCTGTAGTTGACTAGTTATAGCCTTATAGGTCATGAGTTGACTTCACCAACTTTTTCTTGGTCTTTGGTTATGCAGGTGTTGGTTCTTCTTGTTTGAATCCCAGTTTTGGCTCATTCTTCTTCTAAAGAAAAATTGGATGCACATAACATGTTTGTGAAAATGACACAGAAGAGTGCACTCTTGATCCCCTTATAGTGATTGTTGATTGTGACAGTACGGCTCTATACGTTTACTTTCTCATAGTTTTGTGTTGGAGGAAACAAACTATGGTTGTTTTCTTGCTAATTGGTACAATAGGACCACCAATCAAGAAAAGAGCTGGTCTAAGGATTAAACAAGCCGGGAGAGGTTCATACAGAGGAAGCTAGGTGTTTTGTGTTTATATCTGTCTGTGTGCTTTGAACATTGAACTTGTTATTTGGACGGTGATTTTTGTACATTTTTCCTTAAAAGTGTTAGCAAAAAGAGAATATAGAACAGATGGAAGCCACTTCTATGACTCATCAGTTGTTGAAGGGTTTTGTGCTGGTACACAGTAGAAGTATGCTGTTTTTTGGAAGCTTAACCACCATTTCCCCATGTAAGTTCTGTGGCTATTTGTTGTGCTGTCTTTTGTGTTTTTTTGTGCTGAAATGAGTAGAGTTGTCTTTTTATGTGGTAGTTTTTCAATAAGTTAAGTTCACAGTTTTCAACTTATTTTGAGTTAGTAGTGTGCTACTAGAAGAATTGATCATGTTATTGATGGCTCACCATTTCCTTATGTTATTTGCTTATGTAAACTAACGTTACTTTAAAAGGGGTTAAACCTTGGATTATTAACTAAATTTTGTTTGGTCTGCTACTTGTTGACCCGGGAAGATGGATATTATGGTTACCAGAAAACTAATGAGGCCGCGGAGAGTATGTTGGATGACATCAATTTCAAATTCCCAGTTGAGATATATTCTTCAAGTGGTGAAAGTATTGATTGAATAGAATAGAACTCCCGTCTCCCTCATTTGCACGTCCAACCACGCTACTCCATCAACAGTTAGGAAGAAGAAGAAAGTGGTACACTACTCCATCAGCAGTTAGGGTTAAAAAGGGGCTCAGGGATCATATTGGGTTACAAACTTTCGATAGTCACATCATGTAATTGTTGGGATGTCCAGCATGGCAAAAAATTGCCACATCACTGCTGCCGGGAAGGAGTTTGGACGGAAAAGGGGGAAGGGACCAACTAGGTGCATTTTTTCCAATCTCGAGGACATAAATAGTGCAATTGGAAAGTCAGGGACTAAATAGTGCATTTTGAGAGGATAGGAAACGTAACTGTTCTGTATTCAAAAATATGATTTTTTAAAATTTGAAAAATAGTTATTATTATAATTAAATTAATTAAATCATTAATTAAACTAATCATTAATTTACTTTTATAACTCTATTGTTTATATTGTTCACTAGTATTATTGTTCACCCATACTTTTCCTTAAAATTAGGATTTGGGAAAGGGGGTGTATACGGGTATACTGTGTTAGTAGTTTAATTGGACTAATTTTTAGGGCCCGTTATTCATATTGTTCAATATGGTCATTGTCTACCTAGCATTCCCCATAAATATTATATAGATTACCAAAAACCAAAAACTTTACGTGAATGTCCCTATGCATGTCACTATATAAATAGAATGAGCCAACTTCAAATGGTAAAATATAGTAGTAAATCGAATCACTCCAATTTGATTTACTATAGTACAAGGTGATTCAAAAAAGGTGAGTCGATTTTTTAAAGAGTGCACACGATTTAAATTCACCCATAGTAAATCGATACAAGGCATATCGATTTAATACATAGTTTTAACTCAGTAATTCGAATTAGATGAATTCGAATAACGTACACTATGATAAATCGACACAGACCGTATCCATTTTTATAAATATACATGCTTCAATGTAGATCAATAAAACCTCATTTGATTTACACACAAACTCCTGTATTAATTTATAAAAATTTTAGTACTTTATTTTCATTATAAACGCGCGTTTACCTGAAATAAGAAGTTGTAGCTTTTGCATTCACTAACGTGCTTTATATTTAATTTTTCTAGATCTTATTCTATAAGAATGTTTAGATTTATTTCAAGTCACTTCAAATATTTTAATTTTTCTTATGATTGTTAGAACTCTCTTTCATATTTTAATTTTTTATTTTTTATTAAATTTTTTATTATAATTTTGTTATAATATGAATTGTTGATCTTGCTACACAAAGTAAAGAAAAAAATGACCATACATAACAATAATAAAAATAAGATTATTGAGAGTACTTAAAAATAATAAAATAAATATTATTAATTCGGTTTATTATGGTGCAAACATATATAAATAGGAGTTCAAATTAATTTATTTTTGGCAATTCTATACTAAAATTATTTTTAATAAAATAAATATTGTCTGGATAATATTAGTTAAAATTATTTTTAAATAAATAATTATTAAAAAAATATGATATTAAATTATAATATTATCTTGTTAAATATATTTTATTTTTTTTATTTTTTTTAGTATATTTTTTATATTATATAATATTTTTTTTGTATTTTATTTTAGTATGTTATAACTTTTTACTATTATAAGAAAATTAATATTTATTTATTAACTTAAAAATAACATATAAAAATTGATAACTTTTAAATACTCTTTTTTACAATAAAAATTAATATTTATTTATTAAGTTAAAAATAACATATAAAATAACATATTTTAGTATTCTTTTTAAATATTTTTAATAATTTTATTTTTATTATTGTTATATATGATCAATTTTTTATTTATTTTGTCTAAAAGGGTCAACAATTTATATTATAACAAAATTATAATAAAAAATTCAATAAAAAATCAAAAATCAAAAATCAAAATATAAAAAAGAGTACTAACAATATAAAAAAATTAAAATATTTAAAATGGCTTAAAATAAATCTGAACATTGTTATGGAGAGAACTATTAGAACCAACAAGAAATAAAAAAATCAAATATAAACACACGTTTAGAATAGAAACAGAGTACTACAAAATTTGTTAGTTAATATAGGGGTTTTTGTGTAAATCAAATAAGCTTCAATCGATTTATACCGAAGCATGTATATTTATATAAATTGATACAGCCTATATCGATTTAGCATGGTGCAATTTAAATTCATCTAATTTGAATTACTACAGGACAAAATCATGTACTAAATCATAGGCCTCGTATCAATTTACTGTGAATAAATTCAAACCGTATGTATTTTTTAGTAAATCGACTCATTCTTTTTAAAATCATTCTACACGATAGTTTATTACTATAATTTATAATTTAAATTTGATTCATTTTATTTATACAGTAATATACATGGAAATATTCACGTAAAGTTTTTTATTTTGGATAATCTATATAATATTTAGATGATTTTAGTTTATTTAAGTGTTTTATCTTTTTAATTATGTATCAAAATTATTTTTTAATTAAAATTTATATATTTATATAAAATATATGGATTGAAGTATTTTATACCCAAAATTTAAATTCTTAACATGTATTTAAAGAAAAATGTGCAACCACACTCCCTATCCTACTCCAATTCATCAAAGCTTAGTTGCTGCACGACTTCTTCTAACAAACCTTGAATGTGTCAAAGGTGGACTGGATTCTTTGGTCAAACCAGACGAATAAGAACACAATAAAAATTTGAGGAAATATGAACTCCCGATGAAACTCACCCAAGTTAATTATATACTCTTATATGTATGTGTGCTACAGATTCCACGTCTCTACTTTTTTTTTTTTTTGGGAAATTATACAATTTTAGTAGAAAACAAGGAGCTATTTTGTATTTAGCTATTTTGTATTATAAGACTACATGTTAAAAGTATAATAACAAAATTTTTAAAATTTTATTTTCATGTATTTAATTAATATATTAAAAATATAAAAAAATCTTCTCAATAATTTTTAATAAAATATTTTATATTATTTTTAAAGAGTTTAATTTTAATATATTGACAGTGTAACAATCGTACAATCATATCCGTTTTTTTTTTTGCTAATGAGTTATAACTCAAATGACATAATCTCCCCATACTCATTTAAGAGTGGGTTCGAGTCTTTCTATTTTTGGTAAAAAAAAAAATTACATCCATTTTTTTAATGATCATTCATGTGATCAATATAAAAGATAATTATTTTTATTAATGTGACATTACGTAATTAAATCTATGTAATCGTGTATCAAAAATTAAATTTTTATCTTGCACCTTGAAGACAAATATTAACGTAAGACTCAAATAATTTTACCTTTATAATTTTTAGAAATATAAGAATTATGTTAATTTTACTTTTGGAGTTGACAACAAATAGAACACATTCATTACATAAATTTATAATATATTTGCCTCAACTGTCCTGTTAAGTTTCCTTTTATTTTTCAAAAAGATTTTTTATTAAATAAAAATAGAATAAACACTTAAATTAATTTTTAAAAAATTTTTGTTTAGTCATTTAGCTCTAACAAATTTTTATTTTCTAAAAGTTTTCGAAAATTATTTTTGTAAGACAAAAAGTTAGTCCTCCATTTTAATCAAATTTTTAGTATGTGTATTGGATAAATAAATTCTTAATAAGTTATATTATATGACAATTATATTTTAAAATTTTTTTTAAGATAAATTATTCTAGTTCAAAATGACAGAATGACTAATCTATTTTATGAAATTAGTTTTTGAAGATTTTTAGAGAATAAAAATTTATTGTAAATCAAAGTAGTTGATCTAAAATTTTTTGAGAACTAGTTTTGATATTTATTAAAAAAATATAATATAAATAAGGAAAAGTCTAAGAGATTAGTAATTTTATTAAATTTTAACCAGTATGTAATCAGCAAAAGAAAAGTGAATAATTCTTAGCCGTTAGATAAAATCTCACACTATTAAAATTATCATTTATAATTATTTGATGGCTACAAGTTACAAAAATTGCTGGCCCTAACATTCCACGATAAATAAATAGAAGTATATGCTATTTTTATTCTTCTCGTTAGAGATAAATTACATGTATATTATAAAAAAGAGCATATAATAATAATAATACAGATAAATGCGGTGTGATGACCCATTAAATTAAATTGATGGCTAAACGGATACTTAAGTCAACGATGAGATTTTCCAATTAATACAACAGGAAACAATAGTTTATAAAAGAAAAGAAAAAGAAAAAAGAAACGCTATAAATAGAAGGAACATTTTGGAGATGAGAGGACATGTTCAATTCTTCATAGAACCAACCTGGCACTTTCATTCTCTCTCTCTCTCTCACACGCAAAACGCACCGTGAAAACGCGCTCTACTCCAAACACATAACATACTAGGGGTGGACATGGTTTGGATTTTTATAAATCCAAACTGGATCCATTTCAGAACCAGTTTTATGGTTCATAAAACCAAATCAGAACTGGATTGAAGAGAGAAATCGGTTCTAAACCGGTTTAAAAAAATAAAAACCGGTTTTAAACCGGTTTTAGAATTTAAATCCGATTTTACTTACAAACCGGTTTTAAATCCAGTTTTACGTATAAAACCGGTTTTAAATCCAGTTTTACATATAAAACCGGTTTTAAATCCGATTTTTTTAAATCCAGTTTTTTTTTTAAAATCCAAATCTAAAATCCGGTTTTTTTTATAAAATCCAATTTTAAAACCAGATTTTTTAACCAAAAATTCAGTTTTAAAACCAATTTTTGAAAATCCAGTTTTAAAATCAGTTTCTTTAAACAAAAATCCAATTTTAAAACTAGTTTTTAAAAATCCAATTTTCAAACCAGATATTTTAAAAAAAATCCACTTTTACAAATAATGTGCACTAGGTATCAATGTACTAATATAGACATGCAACAAAGAAACGGATAGTAATTTTCTTTGCAACCTATTGGTTAATCCAATAAGGCAACTCAATTTAAAATATTTCTATTTCTCCCTAAACATTTTCTTATTAACATAAATTTGCACGTCAAGTAGTTATTGTCACCACATTGCAGATCAACAACATTAAGACTGTTTATTAAGTAAGCCATGCAAAGCAAACTTGAGCAGTAGCATAAAAGTGAAGATTGGATCAGACCAAGAGAAAAAATTGGATATGATAGAATGTAGGGTATAGTAGCGAATTTCAGAATATTGATTTGAAAATTACAAAACTTGCCTTAACCACATACTTGGTGCTCTGTTTTGGAACCATCAAAGGGCACTTCAAGCCGGTGCCTCAAATTTCTTAGTATTTCTTCCTACAAAAGGAATAAATAACAAAGAACAATAAGCAACAGGTTACATAACAAATAATATATAAACTACAAACAATAGATAAAATTCTACAAAATGCAATAAGATGTCATTCTTCAACATATACTAATATAAAAGATAGGCACACTCCAAAAATAAGACAGTGAAAGAATCAAAATACTGATGAATTATAAGTTTGAATATATTTATTGAGGCTTGCTTTTATCATGTGATAAATTTACATTAATATTTCAACAAAATACACATAATCAGTTCTAAATAAACATCCACTGCCTGCCTACGTCTTTACAAACAATACCTCAGACATTCAAGACACTGAGTCGCAATATCAAACTAACTCCAGTGATGAGACCATACAAGCATATATAATGACAATCTTTTCATATTAGATTGAGTCGGCTACATATACAATGACAAAATTTATGTGTGTAAGTTTTGAAAAATTTTAGTGCAAATTGTATTGATTTATGGGTATAAAATGTATTAATTCATGTGTGCAAAACTCTAGTAAATATAGGTGCAAATTATATATTTTTTGTATGCAAAACGTCTGTAAATATGGGTGCAAATTATTGCTGTTTAAGTGCTGGTCAAAAATGACAATATTTGCTGGCCATGTAGCATTACTTTAATAAAATAAACATCACCCATACTATCCAGAATAACCATCCGGATACTAAGGATAATAAACATCTCATGTCATAAAACTACTTATCCCAAAAGCTTAAACTAATTTTGGGGTTCACCAAGGATCAAACTCTTGACCTTTCGGATCTAGAACTCTAATACCATATCATGAAACCACTCATCCCAAAAGCGTAACCTGACAGGACAATGTAACACTAATGGTCATATCTCTAATATTTCCTAATCCTCCATTGTACACATTGTACGCTTAGACTATTGGCTCCCTATACTTATTCAAAAATAAATAAAATCAATAATGATAGTTTATATATGTTTTTACTTTCTACAGCAAAGGCCGAGATGGCCTATGATTTTTCACAAATATTATTACAGATTACAAAATGCTTAAGCTTATACACCACAGATCAATTCATAACCATACTTCTATTGGGTTAATGTATATATTTCTCATGGATTTATCACTTAAAATTTTAGAACTCTTTTCTTTCTTCTTGCAAGTGTTGATGATTGATTAACAATTTTTAAATTGGTTTGACTTCTTTTTCACTGCCATTTTGCTAATTACTTGAAAATTGAAATAGAACACAATTTTGATACATACACCATGTGAGAATACAAAATGAATTTTGATACACTTTGCCAAGTTGTAATTTGTAGTAAAAAAATTCAAGTCAAAGAATGATGCTTAATTGCTTATGCATGTTATCAAATTGGAATTTGATATAAGGTGCTACTATGTACCTAAGGAAAGCAAAGATAAATTTGATATGGTTACCATTACGGCATTACCACTTAGCATGAGGCTTTATCTTCTCTCCATTTTTGCCTTCAAATTCTAACAATGAACGGAATAAAAAAAATTATTACTCCATATTTCACGTCTCAAATGCACCAACCACCAAACCTTAGAATTTATGGCCACGAGTATTATACTAATATATTACCTCTCTTATACCAAATTAGGAGAAAGAAATGGAGAGGAAGGACTTAGAGAAAAATAAAATTCATCTCCATTGTGAACATTAAAACAACAACCTAGCCATCCCATTTTATTCCCCAATTTCCCGTCTATTTTGAACTCAGAATCACCTTCAAGATACAAAAATATCATAGCTATTATCAAACTATTGCTCCTCACTCGGGCAAAGTACACTGCCGGAGAAGAAAAAAAAAAGAAAATAAAAAAGATCTATTGGCAGATCTATTAATATCCATAGAAAACAAAATTCCTCCATAGAAAACAATTAGAAAGTGCAACTCTAGCAGAGGAAATAATGACCTCCAAGCAAGAGAACCAACTTGATAACAAAATTTATAACTTCCCTACTTATAAAAGGAATGGGATTTTCAAATTAGCATCATCACTGTTGTCGTAGTCATTGCTCTGCACAAGTTTCTTTAAGCTAGTCCATGATCTTTTCCATTTTTTGCTTGCTGTGCCCTGAGTTTTCGATGCTTCTGATTTAACAGACGCACTTGAAGCTTCAAGTGTCTTCTTAGACTTTCTTTTCTTTGAGGTTGTGGCACTTACACTTGATGGGGTGGCTGGACTATCTACAACAGAGACATCTTTATCTGTAACTGATGAAGCAGATGCATCTGCTTCTTTGGTGTTGTCTTCACCTATAATGCCTTTCCCCGATTTTGAAGACTCATGTGTAATGGGTTTTGTTGCTGGTATTGATACCGATGACATTTTGGTTTTAGATGGACATAGTCCTTTCATATGTCCCTTAGGAGTCCCCCTCTTCACATTCTGATGCAAACAGAAATGGCACTTGTATACTACATTATTTTGACTGTGTTTATGCTTGCCCCTGTGCTTTGATCTATTCTTCTCAATTCTCACAGTTGAATTGATGCCAGGATGAAGAACAGTTTCACATCTATAAAGCAGTCAAATTACTTGATGTTATGATATTTTACATGAAAACTGTATATTGGTAACCTAGGAAATCGATGCATTAAAGGTTCAAACAAATAAATAACCCAAAGCATATGTCTGCCAGATTTTGTGAGCACAACAAACAAGAGTAACATGTTTCTTTTCGGGGGGGAAAAGAACCCAGTTATTGTTATCATTCCAAAACAAAGTCTAAGCATTTTTGGGGTACTGGAGACCCCATGGTCTCTGATTCTGCCAAAATAGATAAATGAGGACAAAGTGCTTTAATTTATACGATAACAGATGCTGATATTAGCATTTAGTTTTTGTGAATAAATATATAGTAAGTAGAGCAACGTGTAAATTAATTTATCTTAAAACTACTAACATAGCACACATCAATACTGGAAGAAGGAATACACACTATTGCAAACAAGTGGCAGTTTCACAAAGTGAATTGTTAATTTGAAGCTTGGTTCATCACAGTGACAACGTGGCTTATTGTGTTTTACTTGATGGCTCTCAAATCTTGAAATTTAATCAAATGGTCAAGTTCTAAAATCTTAAAAAAAAGGCATGGAAACACTGACAATATGACAAATAACCCAGATGGAAAACAAAATCCCTAAGCAAAACCTTTTCTTAAAAGGAAAAGGAAGGTATAGAATCAAAACCTATAGCAAGTTATCAAAGAAGAATCAGGCGTTATTCCATTGACCTCGGCAACAGTGGCCAAACGCTGCCCATAGAAGGCTCCTAAAGACGATATCTGAGCCTCATGAGAGGCCCAAACTGCAATCTTTTCCAAGTGCTCAACCTCCACTAATGACCTGGTGGTGGCTCTTGGCTTTTATGTATTTTTTCTGTGGCTTCTTCCCTGAGTGATACAGGATTGTGAGGCTGACAAGCCGGGTTTTTAGTTCCTCCTCCTTGCTTCCCCATGCCTTACTGGAGATGAAGCATGAACGGTAGCAAAAATTATAAGTAAAATATTTTAAAGATAAAAATGGTAGACGTCAGAGCAAACATCAAGCATAGTTCTTATAGGAACTTTAAACCATGAAAAATTGACACACGCCTGATTAATTAATTCAAATATACATGAACAAAAGTATTCAGAACCAGTTTTATGGTTCCAAACCAGAACTGGATTGAAGAGAGAAACTGGTTCTAAACCGGTTTAAAAAAATAAAAACCGATTTTAGAATTTAAATCCGGTTTTACTTACAAACCGGTTTTAAATCCAGTTTTACGTATAAAATCGGTTTTAAATCCAGTTTTACATATAAAACCGGTTTTAAATCCGATTTTTTTAAATCCAGTTTTTTTTTTTTAAATCCAAATCTAAAATCCGGTTTTTTTATAAAATCCAGTTTTAAAACCAGATTTTTTAACCAAAAATTCAGTTTTAAAACCAATTTTTGAAAATCCAGTTTTAAAATCTGTTTCTTTAAACAAAAATCCAAGTTTAAAACTAGTTTTTAAAAATCCAATTTTCAAACCAGATATTTTTAAAAAAAATCCACTTTTAAAAATAATGTGCACTAGGTATCAATGTACTAATATAGACATGCAACAAAGAAGCGGATAGTAATTTTCTTTGCAACCTATTGGTTAATCCAATAAGGCAACTCAATTTAAAATATTTCTATTTCTCCCTAAACATTTCCTTATTAACATGAATTTGCACGTCAAGTAGTTATTGTCACCACATTGCAGATCAACAACATTAAGACTGTTTATTAAGTAAGCCATGCAAAGCAAACTTGAGCAGTAGCATAAAAGTGAAGATTGGATCAGAACAAGAGAAAAAATTGGATATGATAGAATGCAGGGTATAGTAGCGAATTTCAGAATATTGATTTGAAAATTACAAAACTTGCATTAACCACATACTTGGTGCTCTGTTTTGGAACCATCAAAGGGCACTTCAAGCTGGTGCCTCAAATTTCTTAGTCTTTCTTCCTACAAAAGGAATAAATAACAAAGAACAATAAGCAACAGGTTACATAACAAATAATATATAAACTACAAATAATAGATAAAATTCTACAAAATGCAATAAGATGTCATTCTTCAACATATACTAATATAAAAGATAGGCACACTCCAAAAATAAGACAGTGAAGGAATCAAAATACTGATGAATTATAAGTTTGAATATATTTATTAAGGCTTGCTTTTATCATGTGATAAATTTACATTAATATTTCAACAAAATACACATAATCAGTTCTAAATAAACATCCACTGCCTGCCTACGTCTTTACAAACAATACCTCAGACATTCAAGACACTGAGTCGCAATATCAAACTAACTCCAGTGATGAGACCATACAAGCATATACAATGACAATCTTTTCATATTAGATTGAGTCGGCTACATATACAATGACAAAATTGTGCTATCTTAATTATCCTGAAGCTTCTTCACTTACTGAACCTCCTAATTGATGTGCACCCTTTAGTTCTCAAATGACAACAGTCGGCTAAGTTGGGGTTGGTGGGCATTGATTCAAAAGGCATGATAAAAAAAAGTCTGTTAAATTCATAGCTTATCAATTGAATTTTCACCTAGGATTCCAAAATATGTGGGGTTTAGAGAGAATATTCAAAAGCAAAAGCATTTGAATCTATTTGCCAAAGGATCAAGGTCTTGATCACTTGATTTACAAAACAATAAGTACATGATAATTCAAAATACAATAACATTACACATACCTGCAGAGAGCTAAGAGAAAGAGGATGCATCCTATTATTTGGCACATTTAGAGCAGTAGAAGGTAAAGATAGAATACGCCCGATAAGTGATCCAGATCCTAGTACAATGTTAGCTGCAAATGCAATATGAATAATTAGTTACAGATCACTAAATCATTTGTGCACTAGAAAAGCTAATTTTTACAGAACGCATGCATACAACCGAATGTCTACTATTTCATAGTAAAGCTTCATATGTTTTCCCCAAGCACTAAAATGGGGCTATTAGAAATATAAAAAGATAAATCATCATAATCCTATAAAAATAGGAAAATAAAAAAATAATAAAGAAAACCATAGAAAAGTGGCATTAACACAAACACTTGATATGCATAACAGCATAAGCAATCAAACCTTGTTCAGTTTTTCAAATTGATGGAATGGAACAGAACAGAAAAGAACATGGAAGCACCTTTGGCAATTTCAACTATATAATCACAAATGTAGTAAATCCCTATCTACCACTCAATTCCTTTTCTCAGATGATAGATTCACTATGTGGTTCTTCTCTGTTGCTTCACAACATTTCAATCTACCAAATTAATTACTTAATCGTAAACCTATCTAACCTTGAGGGTACCCAGAGAACGGAGAAGAACAGAGCTGGGTCACAGCGAGAAAAGGCGGACGGCGCCTTGAGGGTACCCAGAGAACGGAGAAGAACAGAGCTGGGTCACGGCGAGAAAAGGCGGACGGCAGAACCGCGGATGGCGGAACAGAGCAGTGGCGCGATGCGCTTGTGGTGGTGGTGGCAGCTACGAAACTGCACTGCCAGTTTCCTACTCCGGTGCGGCGGTGCCGACTGTGGGCGAAGGAGAAAAGGATTCGTGCGAGTTAAAACTGGTTCACCAAATCAGAAATGAAGAATTAGGATGTTTTTGAGATTTGGATTTTAATCTGGATCTGGATCTGGATCCAGATTTAAAACCATTTAAATGGATTGGATTTAAAACCAAATTATAAAATAAATTTGGTTTGGATTGGATTTTTATTATTTAAAATTGGTTTTTTTTAATGGTTTGGTTTGGATTTGGTTTAAAATCCAAATTTTAGATTTTTTTGCCCACCCCTACACACGGTCGCGTGGCTGGGGTGGAATGGGAGTTGACGCGATCGCGTGGGGCACGCGATCGCATGGAATGGATAAAGGAGTGAATGACGCGGTCGCGTGAGGCATGCGACCGCGTCGCTGGAAATTGTGCTAAACGCACGATTCCAGCGTCGTTTCAGCGCAACTCTCTGTCTCCTTTGGGGTGGTGTGCAATCCACGCGATGCGGTTGCGTCGCTCACGCTTTCGCGTGGGATGAGTGTTGTGCAAGTGACGCGATCGCGTCAGGGACGCGACCGCGTGGGTCATTTTGTGCGAAACGCACAATGGCTGCACGATTTCAGCCCAACTTTCTGGACGTTGGGGATTTACGCCGATCTCCAGATCACGCGGCCGCGTGGGTGACGCGGACGCGTGGGTGGTTGTTTTTTGCAACTGACGCGATCGCATGAATGATGCGGTCGCGTCGCGCACCCTTTTTTTATGCAGGTATGCAATTATGCAGTATGCAATGCAAATGAATAATATTCAGGTTCAAATGAAAAGGAAAACAAATAAAAATAAATAACACGAAATAAAAAACTGAAAAAGAAACGACCATACCATGGTGGGTTGTCTCCCACCTAGCACTTTTAGTTAAAGTCCTTAAGTTGGACATTGGATGAGCTTCCTGTTATGGCGGCTTGCGCTTAAATTCGTCCAGAAATCTCTACCAATGCTTGGAATGCCAACAGCCTCCGGGGTCCCAAACTAGGCATGTAAAGCTTTTGAGCAGCTTCAAACAAATTCTCAAGCTCCCGGGGTGATGAATGTCAGAATAGATTCCAGGATCCCAAACTTTGCTTTTAGATCCGCCTTCGTCTTGATCTATATTTTTCCATCCGGGCAGTTTAGAAAGTAGATTTTCACCAAGATAACCAAACATTTTCCGAGATCCATTTGATAGATCATGATGCCAATCCGCACACTTCGAGTTGAAGCGTGGAACCTTATTGAACCTTGTACACCAGTTCTGAGTGCAAGCCATTTCCCTTTTACTCTTAAAGCCGCAAAGAGCTCTAAGCTGGCCATCTGTTTCAAGCAAACCATATTCAAGTGGGAAAATAAAGTTAAAGGTTAAGGATTGTACCCACTTGAAGCTTGTATTGGGTGGTAATGGCCTTGGGATAGGTGTTTCCAGTGGTTCTGTGAGTTCTACTCCCTTGTGATCTTCGGTGAATTTCTTTACTTCCTTGCAGACTTCTTCAATTGCATCTAAGTCCTGATCAAGGCCTTCTATGTCTTCCTCGTCACTTAAGTCATAAACGGGAGGTTGAGAGAAAACTACCTCCGCATCGTCTTCGTATTCACTTGGAGAAGACTCTTCGATCTCAGAGAATTCACTTGCTGATGCAAGTTCATCACTGGGAGAACTTGACTTGAGATTGTCATCATCAAGGAAGCTTGCTTCTTGGAGTATTCCGTCTAGTTCCTCATAAAAGACTTACCTTGGGGGTTGTGTACTATCCTCCTTAGCATCAATTGCAACGTCCTTGATAGAATTCTCCACAACTCTGGATTCCCATGGAGGCTCAGCGTCTCCTAGGTCTTCAACCAACTCTTTTTCTTGTATAATGACAGCTTCCTCTACTTGTTCCAGTACGAAGTCATGCCCTGTTTTGTCCACTGGGGTTTCTAGTATCTCCTTCATGCTACGCTCATCATTAGATTGCCCACACGGAGTTGTGGGAGGTCCTTGAATGTTCGAACGTCTAGAAGATAATTGACTTATTGCTTGCTCCAGTTGATAAAGGGTTGTTTGAAGTTGATCTACTGTTTCCTTGAGGCAAACCTCTGATTCTCGGGGTGATGGATTTGGATGTGGTACATTGGGAAGTGGTGGTGTTTGGGAGTAATTGGATTGGAATCGGGGTAAATGAGGATCATATGGTGGCGAATGGTGAAAAGGAGCTTGTGAGTGTGGTGGTTCGAAGTTGTGTTGAGAGGGTGGTCTATAAGCGCAGGGTGGGGCTTGTTGGTAACCACAAGGTTGTCCACCATGTCTATTTGCTTAGTATGCATTGTAGAATGGTCTTTGTCCATGATATCTTGGAGGGTGTTGTTGCCTAAAGGGTTGATCAGATCCTCTTGGCTCCGTCCATCTTTGATTGCTCTGACCTTGATGCATGTTCCTGTTATAACTTTCACTCCTTTCAACAATATTAGAACCAAACTCAAAGCGAGAGGGGTGAGAATTCATAGTAGCTAATGGAAATAAAAGGGGAAAATAAAGACAAATAAACAAGTAAAAGAAAAGTATTTACAATAACCAATAATAAGGCACACAATTGCAGTTCCCTGGCAACGGCGCCATTTTGACGTTAGGATTTTTGCCAGTAAAGAATTTTATAAAAATAGTCACGTTGTAGGTATAGTTTCTAAACCAACAAAAATCCCTTCGTACAAACGTTTTGGTTGTCACAAGTAACAAACCCCTAAATAAATTGATAACCGAAGTATTTAAACCTCGGGTCGTCTTCTCAAGGAACTGCAGGGAAGTATGTTCTTATTATTGATTATGAAGATTGTAAATTGGGGTTGTGAAGATGAGGAACAAGTAATTTAAATTGCAATTAAAATAGGTAAAAAACTGTAAAATAAATAAATAACTGTAAAGTAAACTTTTGGCAAGGTATGAGAAATTAGAAGTCCTATCCTAGTTATCCTTATCAATGATGATGAAAATTGAACCTTAATTCCACTTAGTTAACCTTTGCTAGAGCAAGGGAAAGTCAAGTG